>NC_068998.1:40252336-40257533 GCF_001194135.2 Octopus bimaculoides
TATATATGCATAACCTGATCTAAACACCAGATCATAAAATCCATACACACTAACACACAGACATACATATACACATATGTATATGGATTTTATGATTTGTTGTTTGGGTCAGGTTATACTTTCCTCCAAGAAACCTAAGATGAGGAGGATAGTGTATATATATGTATATATGTTGATCTATATCAACATATGTATATTTATCTTTGTGTTCAATTACACTTCCTCTTGAAATGTAAGGTTAATTTGTGCTATGTAATATTAATAGTCTTAATATTCTGAATAGTGGAGCTTTCACATATAGAAATATTTATTATTTTAGTTACACAAAGTTCAGTTGGAATTGTGGAATTGGAGGCATATCATCATCATCATCATCATCGTTTAACGTCCGCTTTCCATGCTAGCATGGGTTGGACGATTTGACTGAGGACTGGTGAAACCGGATGGCAACACCAGGCTCCAATCTAATTTGGCAGAGTTTCTACAGCTGGATGCCCTTCCTAACGCCAACCACTCAGAGAGTGTACCATATGATGGTAATATTTCACCTGTATCAAAGAGAAAATGACATTCACAATGCTCAGACAACAACGGGACACTGGAATTTATTCAACATGTTCTAAACATTATGGATGAAAACCCCAGAAGATCAATGAGGTCCGTTGCTAAAAAACTTCCGGTGTCAGAGCGGACTATCAGAACTGTGGTACCTTGTGACATTTGATACAAGTCCTATGTAATGAGGAAAGGCCAATCCTGTATCTGCAAAGACACAGGAAAACCGTCTCATCCATTTAAAATGGTTACTTAACAAAGTGAAAAACCCTCATGAACAAGGATCAAAACTTTAACAGAAGAAATAACAGGTGGTTGTGTGCAGATCCTTCTGAAGTACCCAGAGGGATGCACAGGAAATTTCCAGGAACTGTGATGGTTTTAAGAGTTGGGGGTAACAAAAGTTAGTGACATTCTGGACATTTTGTTAGATAAAAAAAAAAAGAATTTAAAGTTAAAGTGTGTGTGTGTGCGTGTATATATATATATATATATATATATATATATATATATATATATATATATATATATATATACACACACACACACACTATACACTACACACACACACACTATACACTACACACACACACACACATGCATATATTAGATAAGATGAATGGTAGTGATTAATAAAAACTCTCATATCTTCCATTTTCTATCTCTCATTAACCAGATGTGTGTGTGTGTGTGTGTGTAAGAAATTGAGATGACAAAAGAATAAATGATTATCTTATGAACTTCATTAGCTTACAACT
The DNA here is from genome assembly GCF_001194135.2 of Octopus bimaculoides. Taxonomy (NCBI): domain Eukaryota; kingdom Metazoa; phylum Mollusca; class Cephalopoda; order Octopoda; family Octopodidae; genus Octopus; species Octopus bimaculoides. The sequence continues at coordinate 40,253,650 of NC_068998.1, forward strand.
GTTTCTGCTGTAAGATGTTGTGGTTTCATAGTCCTTACCTGCAGAACTATGATAGTTTTATTTACTGAAGAATATAAACTATGTTATCATTTTTATTTTCTTTGCTCAAATTGGTATTTTTGAAGATACCTAGAATCAACATGCGCATGCAATCACACACACACACACACACACACACACACACACACACACCAAATCAAAAATTATCTACTACTGTTAGTCATATAAACCAGTTCTACCTGTATCATGAGAGGGCTGGGCCTTGAGCAACTAACTAAAGCCACAACACTCTGGGTTTCACCCTGCTGTGAGGAGGATGGATGGACACTGTCAGGACAAAAAGCTATACCTGCCTTCAAGGGCTGAACTTGACAAATTGTTAGTGGTCATTCATCAAGCTTGTGCCCCCTCCCCCACCACCATCATCACCACTGACCTTGATTTTAAATTTGCAGACTTTCCCTACAACCCTTGCACACGTTTGTTTCAGTGGTACTTGCTTTTCCTTTCCACTGATCCAGGTGACAAATCTTCTTGATAAGTGCTAAGGAGTGTGCATGCATGTGTGTGTGTATATATGTGTGTGTGCGTGCATGTGTGCATGTATGCGTATGTGTGTGCACACACGTGCACTAATCTCTTTTGTCACGTGAATGAGTACAAAAAAGCAAAGCCTCAGAGTAGCAACACTGAACAGTCAGTTTGAAATGAAGAAATTCTACATCTCTTCAGCACACACACACACACATGCATGAATGCGCGCATGCACACACAGATACACATAGTGATACTGTGTTGCTTTATTAGAAAATTCTTATATGCATACACGTGTGTGTGTGTGTGTGTGAAAGAGTTAGAATTGTTTCCCTGAAATATTGATATACTGCCAACAATGAAACAATAGAGGGAAGAGGAGTAAAGGTGGGAGTGTGAAAAGGAGAGGGGTGACTGTGAGACTTTGATTTATTTAACTTCAATAACACATTGTATGCACCTTGCTATTGTGCATGCTTCACAGCTCTCATTAATTGCAGTGCACCAACAATGCATTGTGCACTGCACCAATCAGCATAAAAATTTTGCTTTTATTAAAGGCTGCTTTCTAAGCGTGGCAGATTTGTAAGTGCTTCCTTCAGCAAGTACATCGATCTCTCGAATCCTACATACAGCTAAGAATACTGTGTTGTGTTATCAGAAAATTCTCCCGTGCTACCTCTGATGTCTGTTTAATGATAATCCAGTCATTTAGTATAATGTATAGAACATTTGGGTAGTAAACCAATTCTGTTATTTGGTGTAACACCAACATCTGGCATCTTGGGTGACTTAGTAAAGTCCATTTTCTTGTAAGTATTTAGACTAAGTCTCTAGGCTAAAGGATAACAATGTCTTTTCTCCCACTAGTTTTGGAGGCCTCAAAGCATTCAGTCCCACACATAATTAATTCATAAAAATAAAAATGACATGTTTGTGCCATTCAATTATTCCTTATTATTCATGTTGTAACAGCAGTGATATCCATTCACTTATTGTAATATGTAATATTATTTCATTAATAACTATTTAGTCTCCGTAATATATCTTGTAATGTCAGCAATGTCCTGTTGTTCATTATGGTATATGACACTATGTCAGTAATAGCCATTTATTCTGTGTGATATATCATGTAATTTTAGTGTTATCAGTTCATCACAATGGTATACACACACACACACATCATGTATTATTGATAATATATAATCATTCATGGGATTATATCATGTAATATTGGTGATATCCAGTTATTTTCTGTAATATCTGAAATGATTTTAGAACTATCTGCTCATTCTCTGTGATGTGTTATGATATGTTGGAGATATACAATCTGTTCTCTATATAGTATCTGGTATAACATAAATGATATCCAATCATTTTCTGCTACATGTGTGAAGATATTAGAAATATCTTCTCAGATATTTTATATCCACTAAGTGTACATATAGCATTGGTGTAGTATATCAGTCATATCTGATTAACTGTACGAAGTTCATGATATATTGCCCGATATTAGTCTTACTCTCTTATATGGTGTAGTAGTGATACATCATACATGTCTTAAGTGAAATCCCATGGCCTGGTGGTTAGCATGTTGGTTTCACAATCATATCCTTGAACAGCATACTTCATTTCATGTCACACACCAGTCTACTCAGCTATAGATGAGTCCCAGCCCAGTGCTGGGCAGCTCTCTCTACCTCCAGCTATCACATCCTTGATTTTCTGCTGGGCCAGTAATGAAAGAAAGAAGAGAGTGTCTGTGTCCATTCACAACTACATAGGCACCTAAAACAATTTGTAAAGCATAGTACACGCTACCAATTTGAGCAAAGAAACTAAAAATGATGACATTGTTTATGTTCTTCGGTAAATAAAAATCCCATAGTTCTGTAGGTAAGGACCAGTGATATATAAAATTACCTTACAAGAAGAGTATCCAGCCATAGAAAAATTGCCTAAATAAGTCTTGTCTAACTCAAATCAGCATGAAAATGTGGTGGTGGAAGGTCAATATTAGTGACCTTTATCAGGGCCTCCAGAACTGGGAGAAAGAGGAAATTTTCCACAACAAACATATCTATTGGTGAGTGAATATGTTTCTGTCTGCTCGGTAGCCTTATGTGGACACTGGTTTGGAATATGCATTTGTGTGCATTACTTGCAACATGGTGATATTAAATTGAGTGATGGATTAAGTTTACTGCCCACATTTTGAGATAGTATGTATATGCATACACATGCATATGCTAAACCATAACTCATATAAGACTACAGATTACATAGAGAAGCCTTCACTCGCCAATACATTTTAATAAGTCTCTTCTGGGTTCAAATTAAGCTACAAATGTTTCAAGGTAGTCCACTTAATCTTCCATAATTCAGTGCAATTGTATCTAACTGACAGCAATAAATAACAGATCAAATGTAAATATTTCTTGAAATAGATCAAGCCAATGAGAGAACCTCATTGGTTTGTGAGCTTGCTAGAAATAACAATCAAATCTCCTTCAACTAGTACTCTTATCTTAAATTAGGAAAAGAACACATTAAATAATGTAGCTTTATATTCTTCTAAAAAGACAGGATGGTCACAATTGGAACACTCTTGGTTATAGGACTACCAGTTCAGGGTTGACCCAAAACTACATGACAGCAACAGTAACAAAATCTAAAATTACCACCACTACCACCACCTCTAGAACTGTTGACATTAATATAGCTTCAGTGTTCCTTCAGAAGTTCACAGAGATACAGGCATTTACAGCAGAACAGAAGTGGATTCCATAGAGTGGGAGGAAACTGGCTGGTTGGTTGGTTGTTGGTGGCATGGGCTGCTGTTTGCTATATTGAGCAGGGAGCAATCAATATAGTTACTTCATCTCACTGCTTCAGTTACCAACTTCTGACAGAAGCAACTAGTTCTAAAACCAGATGACAACATCAACAACGACCGCACAAACCACAGCCACTACCACAACAACAGCAGCAACAACAACAACAACATCTATCTTGACCTCAAAATTCTATTGAAGAATATGTCAATACATACATGTGTGCATGGATGTGTGTGTGTGTGTGTGTGTGTGTGTGTGTGTGCGTATGTGTTGGCCTGTGTTTCTATATTCTGGCAACTGTATTACAGCATGTTGCATATAAATTCATAAAAGATGTGTGTGTGTGTATGTGTATGCCATTGTGTCTATATTCTAGTAACTGTGTTGTAACATTTGGCATATAAGCCACAATAATCATATATCTGTTTGTGTCTCATATGTGCAAATATATATATATAAGTATATATATATATGTACATATATTTATATATATATATATATATATATATATAT
>NC_068998.1:40259964-40263733 GCF_001194135.2 Octopus bimaculoides
CTCTCTCTCTCTCTCTCTCTCTCTCTCTCTCTCTCTCTCTCTCTCTCTCTCCTGCATGTCCACATTCTACTTTTAATTCATTTTAATTAATGAATATTTTGAGGTTATCTCCCTTATCCTTCTTGATCAAAATTAATCATTAAGCTAATGGATTTCCTCCTACACTATGTATAGAGTTTTAATTAATTAAAATTTCTTGGCTCACTACATTATTAACCATGACTTTACTAATTGTTTTCCATTTAGAACATGTCCCTCGATATTTCCCTACCACCCAGTCATTATTCTCTATAAGTTAATGGTTGAAATTTCTTTGTGATTCCTCTTTTGGCTTCATTATAGATTCATCATTATCAACAAAAGTCTTGTCATCATTCACGATAAGTATGGCTTGGTAGCACAGACCCTGGTTTCACTAATTGTTTTAGTGTCTTTGTAGTCACAAGTAGACTTAGATATTCTCTCAACCCTCCAACCCTTCACCCTGTAAAACATTCAGAATGTGAAAACTGGAGGAAGAGAGAGCTGCATCAGCATTTGGTTGTTACACATCTTCAGCTGAGTATACTAGAGTAATGTGAAATAAAGGCCTTTGCTCAAAGGTACAATGCACTACATAATCCAGGAATAAAAGCCATGACCTTAAGATTGTAAGCTAAATATTCTAACCACTAAGCCACCCAACCTTCACTCTGCAAATAAGCACTATAAAACAATGACAGCAATAACAAAAATACTAAAGTCAATAAGACACCAATGAAAGCGGAAAATGCATGAAAAGAAAATGATAACCAACAGTACTGTTTTTATAGAGCCAGATCTACTAGAACCCTATGCCACTCACCAGTTGGCTCTTGCCCTCAAGAAATTTAGTGAAAACATCAGCAAAGCTTTCAGCTATGTTTGACATAGAAATCTCCTGTCAAAACTGCTTACATATGGGTTCCTTTCATCTCTCATCTTTTGGGTTGGTGGCTACCAACCATACCATATAATTGCAGCATGTGCTGATTAAGCTATCTCTGACCCACATTCTATCAACTCTGGTGTACCCCAGGGTTCTTTTTCTTGTACATCAATGACCTACTTGCCATCGCCTTCAACAACACCCACTCTTATGCAGACCTTAACACTCTTCATGTCTGAAACCATCTCTACCCAATCATCATCCAAATGCCATTTAGTCATAGCACCAAAACTGCACTGATTTGATGAACAGAAATTTCAAAAACAGCTTCCAATGGGGTTATACCAATTTTATCCCTTTTAACAGCAAAACGATGTAAATACTTTACCATTATCACTTCTGCCATCCCACTAAACATGAACAGCATGCAACTAGAACCCTCATAATCACTTCAAATGCCAGACTTAACCATCACTGAAAATCTTTCCTGGTTAATGTACATCATTATCATAGCAAAGCCTATCTCAGAAATTGGCCATCCTTTTGAGAGCCGGAGAGTATCTCAACCCTCAACAACTGTTAATTCTCTATACATCTCAAATGAGATACACAATGGTGTACTGTTCTGATATCTGGACCAGTGCTGCTTCTGCTGCTGCTAGATACACAGACCCATCCATCTGGTACAAAGTTGCTTAGAAATGTACTCCAATCTCTGGACTACAGACATGCTGTATCTTCTCTCTGCCTTTTCTACCACTACTAGAGTAGCCTCTGCCCTTTGGAGCTGGCTGGTCTCTTGTGCTACTTCCACTTAGGCTCTTCCTAAATTCTATTATCTCACTTGTTCCCATCACTCTCATAATGAATTAATCACAATACCTAATCCTTTCTTCCCACAACATCAACTTGCTAGGATTCCCTCTGTCCACATGGTTTTCAGTAGCTGCCAACTCGCTACTGTTGAAGCAGAAGATTGACATTATTAATCTTACCAGGTTTGGAATTCTTGCAAAAGCTAGTGGTACAGTTTCTTCTTCCAGACCAAACTAGTAAACTAAATCTCTCTCTCCTTTCTCTTCCCTCTCTTCTTTTGCTATCTTCTCTCCTCTCCTCTCTCTCCTTATCCCTCTCTTTTCCTTGCATTTCCTTACTAGCCTCCTCTCCTCTCTCTCCTTATCCCTCTCTTTTCCTTGCATTTCCTTACTAGCCTCCTCTCCCACAAAAATACATACATGTAAGGGAGTCTTAGCAGCCATTTGATCTGCTAAAAGCAGTATCCAAATCTCTGTCCACCCTATCATCTTGAAAAAGAAAAGAACATAATGGATAATGTGATGGTCATGGCCAGAACGTCTTTTATCAATGTTCTATTCAATCAAGGGTAACCTGAGCTAAACAACACCAGCAGCTACAGCATGCACATATGATTCCACAGACATAGACTTTCAAGGAATTGACTTAAAGATTTCACTCTTTGCCAATGTTATCTTGCCCTAATCTTCCCCTTGCTATCTGTGCACTTGCTTTCTCCATGTTCATTACTGAAGAAGTCTATGGATTATCTCTTACTCTTCTCTTTTATCAAAAGTATTATTTGTAATTCATCAGGGATAACTTCACATTAATCAGGAAATGCTACTGCCTGCTTAATTTAGCTCTTCTACTGCCATTTTACACTCGCTTTGTAGAAATCTCACAGATTTTCCATTGACTCCAAGTTGATATTTTTACTTTCTAATACACTTAAGAGATATATAAATTCCATTTGACTTTCACGACAATTTGCAAATGATTCTGACTAATGGAATTTATATCAGTCTTTTTCTACTTTTTCTTCTTTTTGTTCCTTTACTTCTATCTCTTTGTGTTTTGTTTTGCTTGTTTTTCATATATTTCCACATATAATAATATTGATTTTTTTTTTTGTCTTTTAGCATTATTTATTTATGCTGTAGTGGAAATGTGTCAGTGACCAGGTCTTAAGATGAAGTATAAATAGACTTCATTTGTTTTGTCTTGTATTTTCATGTATTTTGACACTCCTGTGGTACATAATGCCATCTCAAAATAAAACAAAAGTGAATATAACTATGACAGTATATATGGATTTTAAATGGCTATCATAGCTCTTTCACTGTGTAATTGTTATACACACACACACACACACACACACACACACACACACACACACACATTCTGATTTATAAATGGGATGGGGAGGGATGTTTATACATACATACATGTGTGTGTGTGCGTGTAATATATGCATATATATAGAGAGAGGCACAGGAACAGCTGTGTGGTAAGAAGCTTATTTCCCAACCACATGGTTCCAGGTTAAGTCCTACTGCATGGCACCTTGGGCAAGTGTCTTCTACAATAGCCTCATGTCGACCAAAGTTTTGTGAATGAATTTGGTAGATGGAAAATGAAAGAAGCCTGTCATATCTATATGTGTGTGTGTGTGTGTCTTTGTGTCTGTGTTTTTTAACTCCTCCCCACCCGTCACTGCTTGACAACCAGTGTTGGTGTGTTTATGTCCCTGTAACTTAGCGGTTCAGCAAAAGAGACTGATAGAATAAGTACCAGGCTTAAAAAATAAGTACTGGGGTCAATTCATTCGACTAAAAAAAAATTCAAGGTGGTGCCCCAGCATGGCCACAGTCTAATGACTGAAACAAGTAAATGATAAAAGATATATATAGCATTAGGAAGTAAAAGATAAAAGATATATATGGCATTAGGAAGGGCATCCAGCTGTAGAAACTCTGCCAGATCAGATTGGAGCCTGTTGCAACCATCTGGTTCGCCAGTCCTCAATCAAATCGTCCAACCCATGCTAGCATGGAAAGCGGACGT
>NC_068998.1:40263775-40277225 GCF_001194135.2 Octopus bimaculoides
CATCATCATCATCGTTTAATGCCCACTTTCCATGCTAGCATGGGTTGGACGATTTGACTGAAGACTGGCAAGCCAGAAGGCTGCACCAGGCTCCAATCTGATCTGGCAGAGTTTCTACAGCTGGATGCCCTTCCTAACGCCAACCACTCCGAGAGTGTAGTGGGTGCTTTTACGTGCCACCGGCACGAGGGCGTGTGTGTGTATGTATATCGTTTATCCTTTTATTTGAATCAGTGGATTCCATTTACTGTCTTTATTCAGAATTGTGAAGCTAAGAATAGGAATGAAGTGGAACCTCAGCCTTCAGTAACTAGTGTGTGCATGCATGTGCGCGCTCGTGTGTGTGTGTGTGTGCGTGCGTGTCTGTGTGTGTGTGTGTGTGTGTGATATGTGTATACACTATCATCATCATTATCATCATTTTAACTTCCACTTTTCTGTACTTGCATGAGTTAGACAATTTGTTGACGCAGATTTTCTACATTCAGATAGCCTCTTTGTTACCAACCTCCACCTGTTTTCCATGTAAAGTTAATATTTCTTCATGAGCAAACATGTTTTCTCAGGTGTGTTTTCTGTTCATTCAAAATGAATGACATTGCTTGTATGACAGTGACACTTATTTACAGCTAGCATGTGATATCAAGACAAGTACACACAAGCATACACACACTTACACTCACTCTCTCACACATACATATATACACACACATGCTAGTACATATATACAATGGGTTCTTTCAGTTTCCATTTATCAAATTTACTCAAAAGGTTTTCATTACCCTCTACCTATTGTAGAAGACACTTGCCCTATATATATATACACATACATACATACATACATACATACATACATACATACATACATACACACACACATATATGTGTCCTGGTTTTCAAAAAGAATTAACCATGTTCCCTGAGCCCGATGATTGCCTGGAGGCACAATGTACATTATGTAAATCTGCTCAATTACAGTGTTTCCATGACAAGAAACTATTAGTAGCTCTTATTTTAATATTAATATTGTGTACGTTAAATATTACATGTGTGTATGTGTATAAATATACCAAATACACTCACAAGGATTGAGTCATTTTGGGGCAATAATAGAAGACACTTCCTTAAATAGTCATGCAGTGAGATTGAACCTAAATCCATGTGGTTGTAAAGCAAACTTGTTAGTGACACAGCAATGCCTGCGCTTATATGGGTTCATATTGTTGAGGAGTGAACAAGCCCTACCTTCCCAAATACAGAAAAAGGCACAAGCAGTATTTCGTCTGCCGTTACATTCTGAGTTCAAATTCCTTCGAGTCAACTTTCCCTTTCATCCTTTCAGGGTCGATTAAATAAGAACCAGTTTTGCACTGGGGTCGATGTAATAAACTTAATCCCTTTGTCTGTCCTTGTTTGTTCCCTATATGTTTATCCTCCCTCCCCCCCCCCCGCCCCCGTGGGCAATAAAAAAATAATTCCCTGCTAACTCGTCCTTCTGTCATCAGCACTGATTAAGTAAGCCTAGAAATTACTTTTGTTGGGGTTACTGTATCTTTAACTATATTTACCAATGTGTCCTTTTCTGTTTTTAAAATAGTAAAGTCTATTTTTTTAAAGATATTGCTGCTATTTCTAATAGGTTGAGAGATGACATGGAGGTTCCCTGACCTAAAAATATTGGTAGCGATAAGTTTGTAAACTGGGCAAACAGGTATAAGTATCTGATATAATCATATCATGGTTTCTAATTTAGCACAAAGCCAGCAATTTTGAGAGGATTACTTGATTACATCAACTTACTATTTGACTTGTACTTCATTTTATCAACTCAAAAAGGATGAAAGGCAAAGTTAACCTCAGTGGGATTTGAACTCAGGACATAAAGAACCAAAAGAAATACTGCAAGGCATTTTTTTCTGAACTTCTAATAATCATACCAATCCACCGCCCTGATTTGAATAGATAATAATAGTTGTAAGAGAAAGTGGCAATAAATGATTTTAATGACTGTGTGTTGGTAGGGTCTTGAAAATTCACATAAATACTTGTAGCTATACATAGTTGAGGTGTTTTATAGTAAGATGTCTGATGTTATATCCCTTGAGTAGGTGTTTTATGACAAGACATCTGATGTTATATCCTTAGGTAAAATTCTTAATTCATCTCAGATTTTCTTGTCTATCTATCTATCTATCTATCTATCTATCTAATATATATATCATCAGTGTGTGTGTGTGTGTTTGTGTGTGTGTGTGTTCAGAAACTTAGAGACTCGCACACATACACACACAGTATATTAGATATTTTCTATTGTGACAACCATGTGTGTGAAATCTTTATAGTTTTATTGCCATCTATGTGATATACCAAATTTTAAAATTTGGACAGTGTTATAATAGATTATGTGATATACACAACTATATGATATTACTATAATTTCATTGACAGCTGTGTAATATATTTCATAGCACAAATATCTGTACAATGTAGTTTATGGCATTCATAAGTATGTGATCTCTCTATATTTTTGTTTGGGGACTAGATTGATTATAAATCTTGCTTCATATCTTACCATTCAGTATGATGCAAGGCATTTTGCTTGCTATCTATTATACACTAGTCAGTGGTATTCAGTTTCCAATATCAAACATACCATTCAGTATTGTATTAAAACTGCACTTTTCATTATAGTATACCATCAGTGGTATCCTGTTTATTTTTATATCATACCATTCACTGGTAATCTTTTCTTATCTATATCATACTTTCGAGCGAGATCGTTGCCAGTGCCCCTGGACTGGCTCTTGTGCGGGTGGCACATAAAATACACCAATCTGAGTGTGGCCATTGCCAGTACCGCCTGACTGGCCTTCGTGCGGGTGGCACGTAAAAGCACCCACTACACTCTCAGAGTGGTTGGCGTTAGGAAGGGCATCCAGCTGTAGAAACTCTGCCAAATCAGATTGGAGCCTGGTGTAGCCATCTGGTTTCACCAGTCCTCAGTCAAATCGTCCAACCCATGCTAGCATGGAAAGCGGACGTTAAACGACGATGATGATCATCATCATACCTTATCATTCAGTGGTGTTCTGTGTTTTCTATATCATACCATACCATTCAGTGATTTTTTTTTTCTTTTCTGTATCATGCAATGCCACTTAATGGTATTCTGTTGTTTTCTATATCATGCAATACCACTCAGTGGTATTTTGTTCTTTCTGTATCATACCATACCAGTCAGTGGTATTCTGTTTTTCCTATATCATAGGCTATACCATGTCATCCAGTGGTATCCTGATTCCTGTCTATACCATACCATTCAGTTTAATTATCTTTATCTACCATACCATGACATGCATTACTATTTGATTTACACTTATTTTCCTCCTTCTTTTCTGTTTGTTTTGGACAGGTCTTGGACCCTTTACAACACATCTGACCAACGGTCAAATAGCTGACCCACTGAGCCATTCCAAACAATCCGTCACAATCACTGAAATGATGTCCACTGTGGAAATTACCAGTAACGAATGGTAAGCAGGCTATTTTGATGGTAAACACTCTGCAACTCACAACGTAGCTATAGCTAGGGCTCTAATCTTGAAGCTTTTGAACTGACATTGCATTCACTGAACTATACATGCCTTAACCCTTTCGATACCAACCCACCTGAGATGGACCCTGGTTCTGTGGTACAAAATCCCTGTTTTAAAATGATCTAAATTAAAAACCTCAATCAGAATTTCTTGTTAATTTCTGTTCCTAATACCAGCTTAAAAATGACTAAGCTTTTTTACTAAATTCTTCATTATTTTCAAAATTAATTGAAATAAAGACAGTACGTTTCAATAGAAATATGGTAATGAAAGGGTTAAGTCTCATGCCTAATTACATAACTGGTATTTTAACTTAATAGCAGTGGAAGAGTAGAAACAGTTGCTCATTCTCTGACTCAATATCTTTAAATATTTAGCTTGATCCTTTTATGTTCTGTGTTCAGTGTTCAATGTTCTTGTGTTCAGATTTTACCTGATCTGTGATTTCTTTTGTTTCTCTAATGTTGGATAAACTAAACACCAAGCATGTATTGAGGGTGTTTTAGTTCGACTAGTCCCCTCTCCCACCACAACCCCACCTCAACTAACCCCACTTAAATAGGGCAAAGGAACATTTCTAGCTTTGTATTTATGTAGGAAATCATTATGTTTAACCTATTTTTGCAGTGGGTATTGCCATGGTACATTTGTAATTTGATAAAAATAAAAAAAGAAATAATTAAATAAATGCTGCCCGTGTCATAAAAATTGAGAAACTTGGAGAGACATGAAATAAATCATTTTTAACAGTGGAACACAAAGCAGATAAAGCTATTTCTCATGCCATTAAGCTTTTAAAGATGCAAAATGAGAAGATAATTTGCTGAGAAGAGTACTGGCTACAACCATGTCACCTGTACATTGCAACTTAACTTTCATAAAAGTAAGCAAGATGTAAACAGACTCACAGACCCACCCACACACATGTGCATGCACACACGCACACAGTGTATGCATACATACACTCACATATGTTTGTGTGTATTTTATATATCTATGTTTATATATATATGTGACTCTACTCTGTACTGTTTTCTCCCCACCTCCTTCTCTAATTTCCTTATTCTCTCCTTCACCGTTTTCTCTCTGTCTCTCTCTCTCTTTTTCTCTCTCTCGTTTACATGTGACTATTGTCCATCATTCTTTTCCTCATGTGACCATTTTTCTTTTTCTCCAGGACGTCCAAAAGACTGGATGTCTTCTATCGCTCTCTTCTATCTTTTCTCTTTTCAAAGAAAATACTTCTCCAGTGTTCACTATTTTACCCTTGTTCTGGTCTAACGACCCTCCATGTTTGTTTACATTCAGTTTCCTTGTATGTTTTCACTGTCCTATTTTTGTTCCCAACTTTGACCCTCCATAAATCCCAAAATTTTATTTTGGTATTTATGGGAGCAACTATCTTCGAAGACTCATACTGTTGTTGAATGCTCGAAATGAAGAGTAGATAGACGGCCGACAACTGATGAAGGGTCGTTCTTTGAGTAATAAAAAAAAAATTACATCAGGTGTACTGTTGGCGAATTTTAGAAAGCATGGAAGTCCTGTAGGATGTAGTGTCCTGGCAGTTAACAACTGATGCAGGTAGTTTATTCGACGCTTCAGTAATTCTGAGCATGAAAAAATGTTTCCAAAAGTCATGAATGCTATACAGTTTTCTGATTTTGTAAGTATGTCCATGAGCGTTAGACTTAGGGAATTTAAAAAGGTACTCAAAGTTGTTGTTGAAAAGATGGTTGATAATTTTGTGGGTATCTACCAAAGCAGATGCCAGACCTTAATGCTATAATGTGTCCATGCCCAGTGATGCAAGACATTCAGAGTATGGTAGATGCCTGATGCCATATATATATATATATATATATATATATATATATATATATATATATATATCAATCTCCTGGAAACTGTTTAGAATCATGCAACCAGACAAATACCCACCATCAGCAGAGATAATATCAGTGTGTTCACACAACGTACTTCGTGAGATACAAACATCCTCTCAATGACACCTTTCAACCTCTCGTCTCAACCTATACGCTACTTTCTCTCAACAACATCCATATATTTAGTGCATTATGGTATTTGTTCCAACTCTTTGTGCTCTGAATTCCAACCCTACTGGGGTCAACTTTACCTTTCATCATTTCAGGGTCGAATGGTGAAATAGCAGTGCTATGAAAACATCATTCCAGATACCTCTGTGCAAGTAAATATCAATGTTACATTGAGTTTGAACAGCAGAATAAATTATGTGGCTGTGAAAAAGAGAACTTTAGCGTTTTAGACAGAGCTTTCTATTAGAGACAAGTGGATTGTTTACGTAAAAACGTTTAATTTCTCTCCAAAGAATCCTGCCCTAAACATTCATTGTCTCCTACTCATGACAAAATAATTTATTCCACTTTACACACCTTTTGGATTCACTGTTTACCAAGGCAGACCGCCACTAGTTTCCTTTGATCCTGTTGTTTAACCTCAGTGTTACACTGAGTTGATGTTTCTTTTGATGATACATAATGTCTAGAGGGAGACTCCACATGGTTGCTTGACTTATTAGAAATAGTATCTAAATCTTTTTCAAGTCAACAAACACATCTTTAAAAAATGGAAGAGACACATTAAACAATGTAATCTTAGATATGCTTAAAAAGACAGGGTGATTGGTCAAGGCTGGAATGTCTTTGATCATAGTTCTGCTTGATTAGGTTTGATGTAGGCTAAACAACAACAACAACACCAACAACAATAACACCACCACCAACAACAACAACAACAGCAACGCTGTACAACTATTGTAGAGATGATAATAGCCTGCAATTTAAGTCTGAAAGCAGGGTTTGATTCTTGTTTATAGCTGTTTCACTTTGTTCAGGGTGTTAATGCCATTGAAAAAGACTTGATCTTCTCGTAATCTCATTTCTCTTTCTGTATAACTTTATTGCCTTTAGCCTGCCAAAGAAATCAATATGAATTAGGGCATATTCAGTACTTATTCAAGTGTTATAATGGGGTCGTGGAAACAAGCAAATTAAATAAATTAATGTAACCTCACCTGTAAATTATTGCTAAGAATTGTTCATGGCTAAGGATGGGTGTTGGGATGAGTGTATGGGTGTGAAATTGATGGGGCCAGCGTAGAAAGACAGTTGTGAGTAACAAGAAAAGGACAGAATAAAAGTATAGAAGAGAAAGTGAGAAAAGATAGAGAAAAACAGAGAGAGAGGAAAGAATGAAAGGGCTAGAAAGAGATGAGCTAAATATAGATATATTCTTTTCTACTGTAGGCACAAGGCCCGAAATTTTGGGGGAGGAGGCCAGTCGATTGGATCAACCCCAGTATGCACCTGGTACTTGATTTATTGACCCCTAAGGGGTGAAAGGCAAAGTCAACCTTGGCGGAATTTGAACTCAGAACATAAAGACATAAATATAGATATATTCTTTCCTACTCTAGGCACAAGGCCTGAAACTTTGGGAGAAGGGGCCAGTCGATTAGATTGACCCCAGTATGCAACTGGTACTTAATTTATCAACCCCTAAGGGATGAAAGGCAAAGTCGACCTTGGCGAAATTTGAACTCAGAATGTAAAGACATAAATATAGACATATTCATAGACAAATAGATAGATGTATAAATCAATAAAAAGACTGGCAGATACATTGCTGTTGTTGTTATTGTTCAGTCCAAAACCATGTCTATCCCGTCTTTTTTCAGTAATGGTGTACCCTTGGAGTATTCCATTATGTAATTTGTCCTATTCTTTAGCATTCTGTTTCAGGAGATTTGGCTGCTGTTTCTAACAGGTCAGATGAACATGTAAAGGTTCCATCATTGGCTCATAGTAGATACGTTACCATGCTAGCATATAGATAGACATAGACATAGAATACAGACATTCAGATTGATAAAAGAATGTGTGTGTGTGTGTGTGTAAGAGAGAGAGAGAGAGAGAGAGAGAGAAATACATTAAAAAGTGTAGACTGTCAGACAGACAGATGCACGCAGAAACAGAGAAAAAGATTGTGTGTGTGTGTGTGTGTGTATTAGACAGGAATAGAAGAAGAGACATTGGTAACACATAAATAGACTGATAGGCAGAGTGTTTGTGCAGTACTTGATATCATGTGTGTATATGTGTCTATATACAAGTGTGAGTGCTTGCCAATGTTATGTGTCATTGCTCAATTCATATGACTAACATTGTGCAGCCAAAAGCAAAGTGCAGATGTAAATGCTGGTCATGGCTGCAGCAGATAATCTGTGTACACTGCACACATCACTACTGCTGTCCTGCCTCCTAGCATCATTTGAATGCCGATGTGTTTCAGTGTATGTGAACACACACACACACACACACACACACACGTATATTTACATGCAGACATGTATTCACACACATACATGCACGTGTGTGTGTGTTTATCTTTTATTTGTTACATTCATTAGACTGTAGCCATGCTGGGGCACTGCTTTGAAGAATTTTATTTTAATGAACTTCAGTACTTTTTTCACACACACACACACACACACACACACACATACAAAAGGCTCAGTGGTATTTCATCCGTCTTCATGTTCTGTGTTCAAATTCCGTTAAAATCAACTTTGCCTTTCATTTTTTTGGTGTCAATAAAATAAGTATCAGTTGGACTCTTGGGTTGATGTAATCGACTTACACCCACCTCCGAAATTGTTGGCCTTGTGCCAAAATTTCAAACCATTATTACCTCCGCCTTAGCAAAGGCAGAGGTATTGTTTTCAGTCGTGTTTGTTTGTTTGTTTGTCTGGGGACAAGATATTTCAAGAACCGCTGGATGGATTCGGATGAAACTTTCAGGGATGTTGTTTGACCTCGTGACTGGCACAAACTGATTAGACTTTGGGATTGATCTGGTACTGGATAAGGATTCTGGATTATTTTTCCAATTTTTTTTACTTAATTTTTGAAAGCGGTCAGGTTCATTTTTAGTATCCTCGTTTGTGAGAGCAGTCGAGTTTATTTCAGATATTCTCATTTTAAAAATTCTCTCCAGCTAATCATTGAGAGGATGTTGGTGTTGCCTTGGCAGAGGTTTGCGCCCTCTGAGTGCTCTTGTTATTATCATTGTTATTATTATTGGTGAAGATTTGACTCAGGTTCGTTCTTATTCTTGGTAAAATTTATGCAGGTAGTGGGTTACTACCTAAGACCCTCTTGATAATCTTTCATATCCATAAGAGGTAAGCTTTCTGTAGAAGATCTATAGGACATTCTATTCTAATTTCCTTCAACCATTTGTGTACATCTTTACTTACAGTTCCCAATGCACCAATTATTACAGGCACAACCTTTATGGTTTTCATACTCCAAATTCTTGTACTTTTAAATTTTAAGAGATTGTATTTTTTTTATTCAACCCCTTTCTTTACGCTCCTGGAACCAAACAGACATGATGGATCAATTAGTAAGCAACTTCGCTTTTCCTTGTCTATTATGGTTACACCTGGTCCATTATTTTCTAGCATCTTTTCTGTTTAAATAGGAAAATCCCATAAAACTTTGCATTTCTCTAGCTCCAACACTCTTTCAGCCCAATCATACCATGTACCTCCAGCTTCAAATCTCCATTTCTAACAAAGCTTCCAGCATAAAACTTTCACAACTTAGTCATGCCTCCATTTCTTATAGTCGCCCTTTGCCAACTTGGGATATTCTGCAACAACGTGTGCCACTGTTTCATTCCAAATTCCACAAACTACATTTTTCTGATATCTTTTCCCTATGCACATATTTTCTCAAGTTTGATCTTGATCTGCTATAATTTAAAACAATTTGATTCAGCCCCATGCAACTATTATTATTATTAAGTTTTGTTGATTCCTAACAGAAATCTTGCTCATCAGGCTCAAGTGGCCAACTTGAGCCTGACAAGCTAGGTTTCTATAAGGAGCCTATGAAACTTTAAGGTGCATAGGGCTGAATTGAACTGTTTCAAATATAATGTATGCAACTCTTACTAAACCACTCCAATGGTTTATAGCATGGTTTAGGGTAACTACATGGTGCATACTATAGTTAGGTTAACTACACGGTATATAGTGTGCTTAGGTTATCAACATAGTGGTTAGGTTAGCTAAATGGCCTACAGTGTAGATAGGTTAACCACAGGATGTGTAGTGTAGTTACATTAGCTACTTGATCTATAATGTAATCCCAGAACACCAATGCCTCGTGTGTAAATTTGCAAGATGGAAACTGTGGAAGCTTGTTGCTTGGGTGTGTGTCTCCATGCCTTTGTATTTGTCTCTAGCCACTTGACAACCAGTGTTGGTATGTTTATGTACCTTAGCTGTTCAACAAATAGAAACTGATAAATTTAGTATTGGAATTGATTTGATTGGTAAAATCTTTCTAGATAGTGTCCCAGCATTGTTGCAGTTCAGTGAAACAAACCAACCAATAAAAGAGTAAAACATGACCCCCCCACACACACACACACACATTTAAGCGTATATATATATATATATATACATTTCTATATAGATATATTGTTTGTATATGTATTATATATATTTATAGATTGATACATGAATGCACGAGTATGTATGTATGTATGTATGTATGTATGCAGATACATGTGCAACTACGACAGCCATGCTCCAGTCTCTCCATTATTTTTCTTCATCTAACTGTTAAACATTTTCATTAATTCACTTTGCTTCATTTGCTCTATATTAATTACTATCCATTTATCAGAGGCACTGGGTGTATATAGAGAGAAGCATAGGGTTGATAGTGCATTGATTATTGGGTGTCAAGAAGGAGATGGGGAATATATATATAAAGGAAAGTAAGTGGACTTTATTTAAGCTGCATTTAGATCTTTGTTTTAGCTTCTAGTTTTACAGCTGCATTTCCTTTATTCTCTCTGTCTCTGCATCGCTCTCTCTATTTCTCTGTCTATCTGTCTGTCTATCTATTTATTTGTCTATCTTTCTATCTATCTGTCTGTCTGTCTATCTATCTATCTATCTATCTTTCCCCCTCCCAAAAAGAAAAGCTCTACATTGTATTTGTCCCATCTTTGTTGAGCCCTGTGTGGCTAATAAAAGAAATGTATCTATCTATCTATCTATCTATCTATCTGTCTGTCTGTCTGTCTGTCTGTCTATCTGTCTGTCTATCTATCTATCTATCTATCTATTTATCTATCTATCTATTTATCTAGCTGTCTGTCTGTCTCTCTGTCTAGCTAGTTAGCTAGCTATTTATTTGTGTTTCTCTCTATCGGTCTTTTTTTTTCTTTTTTTTTATATATACTTCTCTGTATCAATACAGTTGGGTCTTACATATAGAGCTTCTTGAAAACTTCAATGAACTCAGACTATACACTTTCCCTAGCAGGAAAATCTAAAAACAACAAACTCCAATATGATCAATTGTTCAGAAGAGATTGGAATGGTTCAGGTCTTATTAAATATGATAATATAAATTACCTTTGCATGATTTAAGATACGAAACATTTTGTTGTGATATATATACATACACACACACATATATATATATATATATATATGTTTCTCATTTGTTTCAGTCATTAGATTGTGACTATGCTGGGACACTGCTTTGAAAAATTTTTAGTCAATAAGCCTGATACTTATTGTATGGGTCACTTCTGCCAATCTACTAAGGTACAGGGACATAAACAAACTAACACTGGTAGTCAAGTAGTGGTTGGGGACAAATAAATACCATAACACACACACACACACACACATACACACACATACATATATATATATGAAGTTTATTTGCCAATGTAATGTGGCAGTCCTATGCAGGACGATGTCACTGTTTTTTAGCCCTAGGAAAACATCTTTTCCAGCTGGCTACCAACACATGATCTATGTTTGTGCAAAAGTAGTAACATTGTCCTGTGTAGGACTGCCACATTATGTTGGCAAATAGACTTTACTGTTCGGTACTGTTACTATACATTTCTTGCTCAGAGATTTAAAACTATATATATATGTGTGTATATTTATATATATACATATGTGTGTGTGTGTGTGTGTGTGTGTACATATATATATGTTGGGCTTCTTTCAGTTTCTTTCTACCAAATCCACTCACAAAGCTTTGGATGGCCTGAGGCTATAGTAGAAGACACTTTCCATATGTACCATGCAGTGCAACTGAACCTGCAACCATATGGTTGGGAAGCTAACTTCTTAGCACACAGCCATGCCTGCACCTATAAAAGATAATGTATGCCTGTAGAGGAACTTGAACCCTCAACCCCCAGATTATTCTTAGAATTAGTAGCATGTAATACTGGGTTAAAAAAATCCTGTGAGTAAAAAACGTTTACAGCCACGTATGTAACATCAACAGTATATATATATGTATATATATGCATGCAGATACATGCAAATTCATAATCTACTTAAATAGGCACACATGCAGCCATATGCATTTATGTGCATGTATGCAAAGCAACCTGTATGGACAAACTTTCATACATACATGCATGCTTACATGCACACATTCATATACAAATACATGCCTACATATGCACACACACATTTAGAAATGCATGCCTATATGCACATGCATTTCTCCACTCTCTTTCATTTTCCATTATCTTCAAAGCCCCTTAACTAAGTTAATGTAGAGTCAAATATCTTCTGCTCAATATTATTAGAAATGTATCTCTGCCCTCATTTTAATTATGTTGTTAAGGCAACATCACTGCATGTTTCCAGGACAGCTACATGAATAGATATTGTAATTGAATTAGCTACATGGTATAAAGTGTGGTTAGGTTAGCCACATGATATTTATTGTAATTAGGTTTAGCTACATGGTATATAATGTTGTTAGGTTATGTACATTGTGCATACTGTAGTTAGGTTAGCTACATGGTATATTTTGTAATTGGGGTTAGCTACATGATGTATAGCATAATGTGGTTAGGTTAGCTACTTGCTCTAATGGTTTGTAGCATGGTTCAGAGTAGCTACATGGTGTATATTGTAGCTAAGTTAACTACATGGTATATAATGTAGTTAAGTTAGCAACATGGTATATATTGTGGTTAGGGTAGCTACAGAGCATATAGTGTGGCTAAGTTAGCTACATGGTCTAAAGTGTTGATATGTTAGCCACATGATACATGGTGTGGTTAGGTTAGCTACATGGTCTATAATGTAGATAGGTTAGCTACATGGTGTATAGCAGTGGTTCTCAACCTTTTCACTATCAAGGACCCCTTTTATTTAAATGAGTTTTCGCACAGACCCCAGAATATTGAAAGGTCTGTCAGCTTAACATGTTCATGAACTCCTAGTATTACCTTTGCAGACCACCAGGGGTCTGCAGTCCACAGGTTGGGAGCCACTGGTGCATAGGATGGTTTTGCTAGTTATATGGTGTATAGTGTGGTTAGATTAGCTGGTGCTCAGAGCAGCTACATGATATGTAGTGTAGTTTGAATAGCTTCATGGTATTCAGTATAGTTAGGTTAGTTACATGTTATAAGTTCAGGTTTGGGAATGGTTTAATGTGTGTGTGTGTGTGTGTGTACATATGAATTTGTGTATGCATGTCAACATATGTATGTAGTCTAGCATTATAAATTTGTACTTAACAGTAAACTGTGTGTAATATATCTCTCACATGTGTTAGTTTGTCTGCCTCTCTCTCTCTTTCTCTCTCTCTCTCTCTCTCTCTCTCTCTCTCTCTTCTTTCTCTGCATATAGATAGATAGATATTACTAAACATCAATTTGAAGTCATATGAAAAGAATAAACCCACAGACATCAATCATATTTGGTATAGCACTGGAATAGTGGTAGTAGGAGCAGCAGC
>NC_068998.1:40277470-40289970 GCF_001194135.2 Octopus bimaculoides
GTCTGTTTCCCATCACTGGGTTTGTTCTTCCTCTTTTGATTATTTCATATTAGTGTTTACAAATCTAAAATGTTTAATATTGTTTCTTCCAAAATTTTTTATCAGTGGATTCGTGTGTGTGTGTGTGCATATGAATATGTGTTATACTTTTGTATCCATGTGTATAACTATATATATTTATAGATAGATATAGATATCCCTTATATATGTATCTATGTTTCTATTATTTTTCATATATAAGTATATATTTATGTATATATATAAGGCAGCCAGTTGATAAAGTTGTGGGAGCATCGGTGAGAATATCCCATGGTATTTGTTCCAGCTCTCTGCATTGATGGCTCAGATGTGTCTCATTCTTTTAGAGCACCAATCCAAAGTGGTGAACCGATAGAATTGCAGGAGCATCAGACAAATGCTTTGTGGTATCTGTTTTGGCTTTTAGTGTTCTGACAGTAATTCTTGCAATAAGACTGGCACTAAGCTGTGTTGGTTAATTTCTTTTTGGTCATCATCGTTGTCATGGAGAGTGGACACATATACGCATGAGCAGCAGCTGGTTTCCTATAAAAGAACATTGTCCAGGCAGGTACCACAGAGAGGAGCTTTGCAAGTGTGGGGTTACATTCTCACTAAACATATAGAGACCCAAATTTGTGTGAAACATCATCAACAGTGTCATAATTATCATAACTATCATCATCATCATGATCACCACTACCACCATCATCATCGTAGCATCTATTTTTCCTTGTTTGCATGGGTCAGATGAAATTCGTTGAGTCAGATTTTCTATGGCTGGATGCTCTTCCTGTCACCAACTCTCACCTGTTTCCAAGCAAATTATTCTTTTCCCATGGCCAGGCATGGTTTTCAAGGCAGATTGGAATCAAACAACCTCACTTGTATGACGGTATGCTTGTTTACAACCATCGCTTGATGTCAAGACAAGATATACATAAGTACACATATAGAAACACGTACATACTATGCATTTGTTATGCTTGGTTGTGAATTTCTTATATCTTTGTCTCATTATTCTGAGTTGTCTGTCATTCTTGTAAAGTGGAAAGTATGTGTGGACTTATAGTTTGTGAGGATCACTTACATTGGTGTTGTTTGGTTTTCTTTATAGGTGGTTTAATTAGGCTTAGATAATGCTTAGATATTAGTGTCTAGCTTTCTGAAGTTCTGTGGCATACCTACATACATACATACTTACATACATACATACATACATACATACATACATACATATATATATATATATATATATATATATATATATATATATATATATATATATATATATATATATACACACACACACACTCTTTCTCTCTCTTTCTCTCTCTCTCTCTCTCTCTCTCTCTTACACATATATGATGAGCTCCTTTCAGTTTCTGTCTTCCAAACCCACTCACAAGGCTTTGGTCAGCCTAGAACAATATCAGAAGGCACTTGCCCAGGGTGCAGTGGAACTAACCTAAAACTACACAGTTGTCTAGCAAGCTTCTTAACAGCACACCTACACTTGTACCTAGGGGAAATCATAGTTTTGACAGTGCCAACAATACAAACTTGCACCTACAGATTTATTTGCAGCTTATTTAAGATTCAGTCAACATCACATCTATTCATTGACTGCATAATCAATAGCAGCCCTACATTACCCAACTCCCTAGAGTGGTGGCAGCAAATTTCACGATTTATAAACCTTTTGGAAAAGGTATGGTGCAAAAACAGCTGCCTTCTTGCGAGTATATATTGTTTTGCCAATAGTGAGTGGCCTTACAACATGGATTCTAGTCATCCACATTCTGAACTGACCATTCTTCACTATTATACTGTATGACAACAGAAGTAAACATTATACAAGAACTGAAGTAACCCAAATAATGCACACTTTCTAAGCACATTCTATTATAAAACAATGCACTCTGCTCTAAAGATCATCATCACATGGTGTTACAGCTTGAAAGATCTGCTTTATCAGCTTTCGTTAATAGCTTTCATCTCAAGAAAACAATGCTTTTGTTTTACAGAGTCTGTCAAGAGATCACCAATGGCTCTTACTATACAGGGCCCTGTTTCAGTAGTTTTCATCAACTGCTCTTATCTCAATAGAATGATGTAATTCTCTCATTTTCTTGTGCATCTTGCCTCAATGAAACACTAATGGCTCCTGCATATCTCCTTTGTAAACTGAATATTATGGAAACAATTATGAAGCCTGGAATCATTTTCGCCTGGCATAGACAAACCATCTACTGCTTCAGCAGCTATCACAACCTGCATATTCTTTTGTCAGATTATCAGTGTCACAAGAACCGAGCCATTTGACATTTGCTGTATCAATGGGAACCAAGAGAATTTCCACTTCCTTGTGACAGATTATTTCATTTAGTTAGTTTTATATGAGGCATGTTTTAGATTAATACACCTTATCTAATTCCTGTCAGTTCCCATAAAATTATGTTTATTTATTCCAGGGATGTCAAACTTAATCGCACAGGGGGCCAAAACTCAGAGTACACTTTAGGTTGTGAGCCAAACAGGATAAACATTTATTAAACAGACTAAAACTTTTTGAACATGAACATGTATTGAAACAGATGGTATATAATGTTATTCCAAAAATAAATTAACTTTAACTTAAATTACTTAATATATTTTGCTCTGCATAAAAATATCTCCTGTCAAAATTATAAAAATTTAAAATAAGAACATGTTGCAAACAATAAAAAAAAAGAAAATATAAATTAAAAAAAAATGTGCTTTTTAGTGAAAATTAAAATAATAAATCAAAGCTTTCAATTTTCTTTATGCAATTTTGTCCAAGCTACATACTTGGCATCTTTTCTTGGCAATGAGTTCATTGAAGTTTGGGGCAAGGTTCTGTGTTGTTGAGAGACTATCAGGATGGATTGCAGGTGTTCATCTGTCACACATTTTCATCATGCAACTCTTCACAAACTCTCCTTCAGTAAATAGCTGGGCTGACTTTGCGATCTCCTCTGCCACAATAAAACTTGGTTTAGTAGCAGCTTCTCTTTGTGATTTTGCTTTGGTTAAAAAGGTCTGTTGTAATGTGAGATACCTCTTCAACTTGTCTACCTTTCGTTGCTTCTGCTCAACAGGGAGGTATTTATACTGGTCCTGATGTTTTGTCTTGTGGTGGCATTTGAGATTACACTCTTTAATTACAGCAACATTAGCGCCACAATTAAGACACATGGGTTTGCCATCAATGTCAATAAACATGTACTCAGTTTCCCACTGGATTTGAAAGGCTCTGTTTCCAGCATTGGCTTTTCTCTTGGCCATTGATATAAATAGCTACTACTACTGAATGACGTCATGTGAAAATGTTCACCCGAAAGAGTGGTAAGGTGGCTGTTGCAGTGCATTATGGGATTAGTAGATTTTGCATCATCAGCGCTTCACAACATGCGAGTAGAGAATCAAAGGAGGCATTTCTCAGCATGCTTTGTTGCAATTACATTTAAGACTTGTGATTGTGTTATCATGCCTCTTTAGTGTGTTTTTTTGTACAGACAGAGTGTAATAGTTACAATAGTGTTGTTTCTAGTCATGTATTAAATTATTGCTACTTTTGGTGACACCCTTATTAAGAAAGGTAGTGCAGTCGGTGCTATATATAATGTAAAGGCCTGCTTTAGCCATACACACTATGTATGTGCAGTTGTAACAAGAAGGTATGGGTGTTGCTGAGGGCAGCAAAGTACTTTCTTTGCTGATGTCGCCATTTGGACCAATTTCATGGTGATATCAAAATGGTCCCATGGGACAGATGAAATTGCTGCATGGGCTGGAATTGGCCCACGGGCCAGGAGTTTGACATGTCTGATTTATTTTGTTGAACTTTTTTTCTTTTTTGTGCCACTCTAAGAGGAAACTTAATTCATGAACACACATAAATTGCCTGGTAAACGCTGATGCTCAAATGTCTTACCATAAACTACTGTTTAATTACGATTTAACTGGTGTTTTAAATTACTTTAAATAATAGTTTTTCCACCACTTAGACTGGACAGGTGTATACTGCTACCAGAAAGTGTGTGTTTGTGTGTGGGGGTTTGTATTTAAACATACATAAAATAAGGTACTTTTGATGCCTTTCCTTAATGCCTGCTTTGTCTGTATGTGTGTGCGTGTGTGTGTATCTATGTGTGTATATATATATATATATATATATATATATATATAGTGTTTTATTGAAGCTGACAAGACTTCCCAAACTTTAAGTCAGAGTTTTATGCAACCAATCATCAGACAGCCATTAGCAAAGAGCCCATGCCACATTGTCCCTTTTAGCCTTTTCTGATGATTGTTGGGGTTTTATAAAGTTGTATGAAAAGGATTGGTAAATTTGCTGTTATGAGAATATAATATTGAATTTTATTAATAATAATACATACACACACACACACACATACATATACATCCATATGTTTACATATGTATATATACATGTATTTATGTATATATACACATTACACTTTAATTTTAATGAATGTGTATCATTGATAAGTCAGAGGTTGCACTGGTTCTCTCAGGAAAGATTCCTTTATAAATGTAGTGTGTTAAAAGCGCAATATACTTAAATAATATATATATATTTTTACACAATACATCTATAAGAGGATCTTTCCTAAGATGATCAGTGTAGCATCTGACTTTTCAATGTTATAGATGCATCAAGTAAATCATCTACATAAAAATTTTAATTTTAAGCTACTGCATAATTTGAACACTCACACATATCTTTGAACACTATACATATATATATATATATATATATATATATATATATATATGAAAATAGAAAACAACATAGCTCAGTGATACATTATTTACAATGGATGGATAGGTATCCTCACCTTGTTTGTTGTTACCACGTTTCGGCTGATGTACTCTTCAACTTTCATCTGGTGTTCTGGTGGAATTTTAAACCCAACCCATTATTTGACTAATGGGGTACTCTGTTCTTATTTCTAACGTATTCTTTTTTTTTTTTTTTGCTGATGTTATTTTTCATTGACATTATTTCCCAAGTCCCTGTCTGGGATTGAATTCAGAATCTTAGGGTTTGTAGCCCACACTCTTATCCACTATGCTATATGCCTGTAGGCAATTATAGAGTGAAGTTTTGGGCTTATAAACCTAATATCTTATCTTTTCTTAATATCTGTTCCCATATTGCATTTATATCTGCACTAAGTCTGCTTAGGAGGTTATCGTGTCCTAGCATATGTGCTGCTTCTTTTAATTTTTGTATTTTCCAGTGGTGTTCTCCGTCTATTATTTCAACTTCATTCCACAGGGGGAGGTGGTCTCTGTTTTTTCATACATGATCAGCTATACCCAATTTTTCAATATCCCCTCATGTCACAGCTTTACGATGTTCCTCTACCCTTATTTTAATGGGGTGGCATGTTTCGCCTTTGTATGACCTACTGCAACTGCATGAGATGGAGCACATGCAGTCATATTCTCTGCGGTCCGTTGTAAATAATGTACATAATTCCTCATCTCAAAAATATAGCATAGCTCAGTGATCTTTTCAAAATTTTATTTGCTTTGCTTTACACTTGTTTCCATTTATATTTCAAAAATTGTTCCTGATGAAATGACCTGTTCATCATATCCAACTAAATTTGTTGATTATGTATTAATTATATAATGATTATATGGTTGTTGATAGTTGCACTTAAACCATGGAAACAACTGTAGAGCAAAACAAATGGAATTTTGAAATATCACTGAAATCTTTGCTTTCTGTTCTTCCTAATATTCTGCTCTGAATATTTGTTTTTGCCACTTTTATACAAATTCATTCCTGTTATAGCTATTGCATTGAAGTAATAATATAATGGAGCTTAACAACATGTTAAAGAATTGATCTCTTCAATTCCATGGATATCTGTTTCCAGTGCTTAAGCACTAATTCAAAATTATATATATATATATATATATATAGAGAGAGAGAGAGAGAGAAAGAGATGCATACGTATATATGTATATATGCACATGTATACATACATGCATATATATATATATATATATATATATATATATATATATATATATATATCATATGCATATATACATATGTACAAACATACACTCGCACACACATATATATGCATATAGATATAAATATATATAAATAGTTGTGTATAAATATAGATATATAATGTGTGTGTATACACAGACACACACACACATACATATTTATACACACACACACACACATACATATATTTATATGTATACACATATGCGCACTCATGCATATACATACACGTGCACATGTATGCATACTCTCTGATGGATAGAGGTAGGTAAATACGTATGTATATAAGTAAGTACATGCCACAACAACCTAACCTGCAATCTATCTCCGTTGTAAACCATACTCACCAATTTAATACTTCATAAACATTCCTGTCAGAGATCTTAGTTCACTTGTTCATCTCTTATCAGATTACTGTCTTTTTATTTTTATTTTTATTCCTGACATGGCTCCACTGGTTTGAATTTCAAATGTAATTATTGGTTTCATTTTAAATTCCCCTTGCTTCTCTTGTCAGACGGACTTTTGGTGAAGTAAGTCACCACAAGATTTATATGAAGTCTATTGGTCATTTATTAGATTTGTTAAAGTTTGTTACTCATACCATTTCATTTGGTGGTATTGTGAATTTAAAACAATGTAAATTTGGTTAATGGTATTGAAATTGTAGAACTGTTCACTGCATTGACGAGCCCTTGGAGTCAAAGGTGCATTTCTTTAAAGTAAACCACTTGTGATAATATCCAAAATATAATTTAGTTTCACTGTGTAAAGAATTTTGTGTTAAATCTAACTTTATGGAAGAAACTGGAATTTAGCAAAAACTACCAAAATTTCACAATTTTAAGTTTATTTATTTATTTGCAGTTTCATCAGTGAATGAAAGGCAGCATCTGTGGCCTCTTTTGTAGGGCCTTGAGATTTGTGGAAGGATGAGGAATGAATAGTACAAATTATTGCAACTGATTAGATGCTATTACAGAAAACCTAGAACCAAATCTTGGTCAGTCTCCTTTGCATTTAAACAACTACAAGTTATATTTAGGTGCAAGTTATGTCCATTTATGTTTCAAGTTCCACTCCGTTTCACTTACCCTGTTAATGTTGTTGTTTAGCACAAGTCAGCTCTGAACTATTTTCATAGGTGTTCCTGCTGTGACTATCCAGTGTCTTTGTATATCAAGAATTATATCATTTCAACAGGACAGTTTTCTTTTAAGATGGTAGGGTATGATTTGACAGATATCTGGCTGCTCTTTCTAACTAGGCTCATTATATCTTTGTTATTCAGTTTCATAAGTGTAATGACCTTTTTTTAAGTAATCATTTCTATTGTAGCTGTAATATCTTTCTAGAATATCATTTATTGCTATTAAGGTGGTGAACTGGCAGAAACGTTAGCACGCCAGGCGAAAAGCTTAGAGGTATTTCGTCTGCCTTTACGTTCTGAGTTCAAATTCCACCGAGGTTGACTTTGCCTTTCATCCTTTTTGGATCAATAAATTAAGTACCAATTGCGTACTGGGGTCGATCTAATTGACTGGCCCTCTCCCCCAAAATTTCAGGCCTTGTGCCTAGAATAGAAAAGAATATCATTTATTGCTTTCATTGTCATATCCTTCTTGTATTGTTACATTTGTGATATTCCACACCTTGCAGTGTTATAGCTGTGTTGATCAAGATATTTCCCCATTTATTAATGTGATATTCTCTTAAGCATGTTAATACCAGTGATACTGTGTTGATGTCTTCATCAGTGTCATCCAAATCACCTCAAATATTGCCACTGATGCCACCCATTGTCATTCTACTACTACCACCACTACTACTACTACTACTACTACTACTTCTCTCTCTCTCTCTCCCTCTCTCTCTCTCTCCCTCCCTCTCTCTCTCTCTCTCTCTCTCTCTCTCTCTCTCTCTATTGAATACATTGATGCTGGCATTACAGGAAGTGACCATACTTCAGCTGCACTCATCATGCTTTCTAAGTACCATCAGCTTCTGCAAAACTATTTGCTTGTCTCCCTCTCTTTTTTTATATATCTTCCTCACTCTCTCTCTCTCTCTCTTTCTTTCTCTTTCTCCCATTCTTTTACTTTCTCTTTTTCATTCATTTACTAGCTTCACTTTCTCAGGCATACACACTCTCTCTTTCTCTCTGTCTCCCTCTTTCTCCATATCTTGCTCTCTTATTCATTCACTCCTTTACTTGTATATATATATATATATATATATATATTTATACACACACACATGCGCGCACATACACACACTGTTTATCTCCCCCTGTCAATATGGAGTACCATCCAAGTAACAAAAGGTACCCTGTGGTTATCAGGGCTGGCGAAATGTTATATTATCTCTCAAAACTGAAGCCTCCTCCATCAACCAGTAAAGTTTGTTATTCTTTACAAGAAGCCAGCTATATTACAGATATACCATTATCTTCTGTACCATTCTTCTAATTCTATAACAATTATAATTAACTCTTAAAGCTGGCTGATTAATGCTACACTTGTTTGAGATACCAAGTGGTCATTTATTAATCGTTTTATTCCTTTATTCCTTTCATTTGATGCATTTATTATTGTCATTATCATCCACACTGATAAGGGTTTAGATTCTTAATGTATTTGCTGCGTTTATTACTGGATAACAAAATATATTACCACCTCTCCAGCTTTTCCATTTAACTGGAATTTTGATTTTTTTTTTTAAGGGATGTTTTGAGTTTTGGTGGGTGGGGGTCAGATTATCAAAATTTTACAGGTGTTTAACCTCTTAATGTGGAGGCACAATGGCCCAGTGGTTAGGGCAGCAGACTCGCAGTCATAGGATCACGGTTTCGATTCCCAGACCGGGCGTTGTGAGTGTTTATTGAGAGAAAACACCTAAAGCTCCACGAGGCTCCGGCAGGGGATGGTGGCAAACCCTGCTGTACTCTTTCACCACAACTTTCTCTCACTCTTTCTTCCTGTTTCTGTTGTACCTGTATTTCAAAGGGCCAGCCTTGTTACACTCTGTGTCACGCTGAATCTTCCTGAGAACTACTTTAAGGGTACACGTGTCTGTGGAGTGCTCAGCCACTTGCACGTTAATTTCACGAGCAGGCTGTTCTGTTGATCAGATCAACTGGAACCCTCGACGTCGTAAGCGATGGAGTGCCAACAACAATAACCTCTTAACCAATTAAGTCTGACTTACAAATTCACCAAGTGTCCCCTAACTATTACTCCATTGGTGACCTCACCAACACTCTTTAATCGGTGACCCCCAAATCATCAACAGTCCTTAACATTGGCCCCAATTCACCCATGCTTCCTAATCATTGGCTTTGAATTGTCAACACTTCCTATCCATTGGTCCCCAAATCACCAATGCTCCCTAATCACTGTCCCCAGTTCACGAGCCCTCTTTAAGAACTGGCCCCAATTCACCAGAACTCCTTAACCATTAGCCCCAATTCATCAACACTCCCTAACTGCTGGCCCCAGTTCACTAATATTCCTTAGCCCCCAACTCACCAACACTTTCTAACTGCTGCCCCAATTCGCTAACATTCCATAATCATTGGCTCCAAATCAGCTACACCCCATACTCATTGGCCCCATTTTACCAACACTCTCCAATTATTAGCTTCATATCACCAACACTCCCTAATCACTGGCAGCTGCCACTGCCACTGAAATAGGGGATGTTTGTCAAAATGCCATTTACTGAATTGCAGCACTGAGCTACAAAAGTGCTGAGAACCACAAAGCTTGGTGCACTTACCATTTGAGCGTCAGATGTTTTGAACTCACATACAATACAGTGATGGTTACAGGATATGAACTACTAAAGTCTTGTTTGTTTGTCTAACATGCTATTGTCTTGGTTAGCCGTTCATTCTTTACACGATATAACCACAAGCTACAACCTTCAGTCCTTCTGACGAGAACCTAATGACCATTACTTCAATGTGTCTCCTTTAATACATCAACTCAAACTCACTTGTTCTTCTCCGATGTAACCAATCCTTTCTTAAGACGTCAGACTGCAGTGACAAGATTACACCGTTTTCACATAATCTCCTTAATTGAACAAAAAGCGATTGTATCTGCAAAGGTCTAACTGGAACTCACCACTACAACCACCACCTCTACCATCACCACTGCAATCCTCTTAGTGTTTGCTGTGAAAGGAGACTAATCTCAGCTCTAAGACATTTCAGACTGATTAATCAACACACACTTACACACATGCACACAGCAATTCTATCACAACCTCCTACTCTTTCTGTTTGTTCTCCTCTTCCTTCTCTCTCTTCTTTTTGTATTCCCCACCTCTTTCTTTCTCTCTCTCTCTGTCAAATGATAAGTGCCAATCAAACTAGATCGTTTGATTTACATTAGCTTTAATTAACGGCCTCTCGTTGACTGACGACAAAATTGGTCAAAAGTGTTATGTTACAACCTGTTACAGTGTTTGTAAAAATCTTGCTGTAGTGTTTATGCTTGCATTATAATAATAATAATTATTATTATTTAACAAATAAATAAATCATCAACCTCAGGATCACCATGATGATGATGATCATCATCTTCAATGTAAGCCCAACATTTTGTATAATTTCACCTTTTGTTCCCTCATCCAACACCCTTATTGCAATAAAAGAAGCCATTATTATTATTATTATCATTTATTATTTTTTTAAGGCAGTGAGCTAGCAGAATCATTAGCACACTGGTCAAAATTCTTAGTGGTATTTCACTCATTACTACATTCTGAGTTCAAATTCTGCCAAGGTTGACTTTGCCCTACATCCTTTTGGAATCGATAAATTAAGTACAGTAAAACACTGGGGTTGATGTAATCAACTAGTCCTCTCCGCCAAAATTTCAGGCCTTGTGCCTATAGTACAAAGGATTATTATTATTATTATTATTTACTTTTAATCTGCATGTTTGTTACAATCACTTGCTGAGACATACCCAGCATCCTTGGGTAAGTGAAGGATAAGAGATGTTACAGTGTTGTAGTGAAAATGGTACTCCCCTTCTCACATGACAAAGTGGTATGAAGAAGCCACTATAAAGCCAGACAGTCAGTCGTTGTAGGAAGTCAGTAGTAGTAGAGTCGTTGTATGAGTTCTCAGTTGGAGTCAGTGTCAGTTACGCGATGTATACGAGTTCAAGTTACTGTCAAGGTAGACATTTCAAAGTCATTGTCTTGCGGAGATATCAGTGATAGCATGATAGACAAGTCAAAGCTAAATAGACACGAAATGCCATTACAACATAATAGTAGTGACAAGAATATTGCAGTGCCAACAATAACATACAAGTGGACAAGGATCCACATTAAAAGATACAGTATGACTGAAAGCTTGGGGAGGAGAAGTAACAGGGGCAGTGGTGAAATATCTTCATGTAATACAACACAGGTATTTAAATAGATAGGGTTTTTCTAAGGATGTAGGCAGTACTTGTCAGCACAATCTTTTGGATTTCTCTGAGACATGGTTCTCCTGAGATATTATCTAGATGTTTCTGACATCACTTTCTTATCATACCTAGGGCACCCACAATAAGAGGAAAAGTTCTCGTTTTAGGATGCCAGATCGTTTGTATTTCAATTTCCAGGTTCTAATAGCATGCCAGGCAAAATGCTTAGTGCTATTTCTTCCACCTTTATATTCTAAGTTCAAATTCCACTGTGGTCAACTTTGTACCAGTTAAACTCTGAGGTCAATGTAATCAACTTAACCCCTCCCCCAAATCTGCTGGTCTTGTGCCAAAATTTGAAATCATAATTATTATTATCATTATTATTAGAGATGGACAAAATGTTAAGCAGTATTTCTTTGAGCTGTTTACGTTCTGAAATCAAATTCCATGAAGGTCAACATACTTTTCCTGCTTTTGCAGTAATAAAATAGGTACCAGCTCAACACTGGGGTTGGTGTAATCTACTTACCATGTACCTTAAAATTTCTGACCTTCTACCAAAATTTGATACCATTATTGTTATTATTAGACAGAATAATTAATATGTTAGACTAAATATCTTGAAGTTTTTGTTCCTGCATTTTTACATTCTGGGCTCACATCCCACTGGGGTCAACTTTACCTTTCATCCCACTGAAGTCAATAAAATAAAGTACTAGTCAAGCACTGGGGTCAGTGCTAGTCACTGGTTCCTTTCCCTCAAAATTGCTGGCCTTGTGCCTACATTAGAAACAAATGTTAAAGGCAGTTGTTTGGCAGAATCAGCAGAGCATCAAAAAAATGCTTTGTGCTATTCATTCCAACGTTTTACATTCTCAATTCAAATTGTTGCTGTGGTCAACTTTGCTTTTCATCCCTCCAGGGTCAATAAAATACTATCAACTCCAGTCAAGTACTGGAGTTGATAG
>NC_068998.1:40294970-40298193 GCF_001194135.2 Octopus bimaculoides
TGCAAAAAGTGTGCATAAGTTGATGGTGTCAAACTAGTTGGTGCATTTTGAACTAGTTAGCAGTTGACCCTGTATATGTAGTTGTAGGTGGTGTTGTAGTATTTATGGTTATTGGTGTGCTGTAGATAAGTTACTGGTAATGCAATTTCTATTTAGAAGGCCAGATGAAGGATTGTTACAGTTGCAGTTAGTAGAGCTATGTGTACAGTTCTGGCTTCCATATGTAGATGATTTTTGGTGGTTATAATTAACTACAGTTTTTTGTTAGTACCATTCCCTGCTACCTCTGCACTTTCAGTCCTTTTATGCCTGTTTCTTTTCCCTAATGGCCCTGTCAATTACAATGTTCCACCACCACAGTACCTTAGGTCAAGAGGGGATTTTGTACCAGCCACAGATCTAGTCAGTGGCCCTTAACAGGTTGTGTCATAGGAACCTCCAGTTGTCCTTCACATTATGTGATGCTACACCCTCCTGTTTTTTTGTCAAAAAGCTTCAAGTAATAGTCTCATAAGCATCAAGCTAATATATTTGCTCATTGTTCCCACTCCTGCCTCTGCCTTTTTGCTTTCTGTATATTTGAACCATATATATATATGCATGTGCTTGTGTGCATGCATGTGTGTGTGTGCATGTGTGCGCACGTGCATTATATGTATAGGTGACAGGCATGGGTGTGTGATAAGAAGTCTGCTTTCCAACCACATGGCTCTGGGTTCAATCCCAATGCATGGCACCTTAAGCAAGTGTCCTCTACTATAATCCCAGTTCAACCAAAGCCTTGTGAATGGATTTGGCTGGTAGAAACTTGAAGAAGCTTGTTGTGTGTGTGCATCTAGCTAGCTAGCTGTGTGTGTGTGTGTGCATCTAGCTAGCTAGCTGTGTGTGTATGTGTGTGCATGCTAGAAATAGTAGCTTAAATTCACCATGCTTTCTGAAAAAAAATAAAAAGGATGCATAGGATAATATAGTCATAGATATGACGCTACATCCAAAAGCAAAACATTTATTGTTTCAACTGGAAAAGTGTTTGCATAGGTGCACTCAGTCAGAGCTGACTGCAGGCTGTACAAAAACCACCACCTTTATCTATATCACACTTTTGTGAAGATGAGATAGGGTCACTGAGAGGTCCAGTGATAAAGGCACTGTTCTGCTCCACACATGTGTTGCCGTGGGTTTGTATGGGTTCCTCTCGAACAGCAATGCTGTTCCTTGCACATTACCAAAGATCCGAATAGAAATGATGAAGAGGAGATAGAAAAACTACTAAATGTGAGCAGCAGCAGGAATGAAATAACTTCTGCTCAACAGCAGCGGCAACTGCTGAAAGAGCAGCAGTAGTATTAACAGCAGCAGCTGTAACAACAACAACCTCGTGAGCCAAACAGGGAGCCTCTATGTGGTCATTTTGCCTGCTAAAAACAGCAGCAAAATCTATCTCAAATTACGCTTTACCATCTTGAAAAAGGAAGGACACACTGTATAATGTTATCACGAATAAGTAAAAAGAAGTGATGGTCATGGTTAGAAAGTCTTTCGTCATTAATCTGCTCAATCAGAGCTAAACCCGGTGCTGTACGATAAAACACCATCATCCTCCTGTTGGCTATAACTGTCAATAGCAGTTATAGCTGTTGTTGTTGTTTAACCCTTGGTCAAGCATAATCAAACACATTTATGATTAAGAAGTGTCCAGCCACGACTGTCCTGACTTTTGTAAGAATGTATAGAACTACATTATCTAATATTTCATTTCCTTATTTCTGAGAGAGTAAGATGTGGTTTAGGGAAATTTCACCGCTTTTCTTGGGTGTTAGTAGTAGTAGTAGTAGTAGTAGTAGTAGTAGTAGTAGTAGTAGTAGTAACAGCAGCAGCAGCAGGTATTGTTGTTGTTGTTTAACCCCAGGTCAGCCCTGCTGTAGCAGGCCAATGAGCAAAAGACATTCAAGCTATGACCATCCCATCATTTTTTTTTCCAGGAATTGTGTAACCCAGGCTGCATTACCCAATGGGTTTCTTCTTTAATACAGTAAGGTATGGTTTGAGGGGTGGTGTAGCTGCTGTTTCCAGCATGTCGGGCAACCATGTAGAGACTCCCTTGTAGTAGTAGTAGTAGTAGTAGTGGTGGTAGTGGTAGTAGCGTATGTGGTAGCAATATTATCGAACTATATCAAGAAAGAGGAGGAGAGAAAAATTAAATGAGAAAAAGAAAGAACACAAGTGATTAAGAGAGAGGGGGGAGGGAGGGAGAGAGAGAGAGAGAGAGAGTGGCTGTGAGAACAGCAGCAAATCAAATTGAATGAAGTAGAAAAACAAAATATATATGTAAAAAAAAAAAAATAGAAAGAATACAAACAAACTGGACACCTACCACTCTCCCCTTCTCTCTCCCATTGCTAACATCAATAGAAGTAGCAGCAGCAGCAGCAGTAGGCTCTCATTCTGATTCGTTGTACTCCCTCTCGCCCTCCCCTTTCTCTCTCTCTCTCTCTGTCTCTCTGTCTCTCTCTCTCTCTCTTGTTCTCAGAATCTCTCTCCGCCTCTTGCCTCCTCTTTTCTCACTATCCCGCACTGCCTGCACACCCCTGCACTGCTCTGCAGCGCAGCCACCATACGGAGTACACCGGCTGCGAGCGTTACTGCATATTTATTATGACAGGTGGTTGTTGTTGGAATATTATAATAGCTGTGCAGCCTCTCTTCTCCTTCTCTGACATGAAGAAACCTTGTGTCTAAACACTTGAATTCATAATTAGCCTACTTTATACCATCCATGCTAAGTCAATGCATTATTTCGGGGGTGTTTCGGGGATAGTTTCAATCTCCTTTCATCTTCTTTTGTTGTTATTGTCATTGTAGTTGTTGTTGTTTCTTTTCTGTTTGTTTTTGTGTGTCGCTCTTGGCGTGTGATTTTCATAATTTTTTTTTTTTTAATTTAAAACAATTTATTATTATTATTATTATTATTATTATTATTATTATTATTATTATTATTATTATTATTAGCAACACATATCAGATTTTCAGAAGTTTAAGTTTGAACAGTAACAATAATAATAAATAATATTAATAATGATAATAATTTATAATAATAATAATAATTGATAACAATAATAATATTACTAATAACACTCATAATAATAATAAATAATAATAATAATAATAATAATATTAATATTAATCATTAGAAGTGCAGCAAATGTATCCAACTCCACCCACC
>NC_068998.1:40298439-40298845 GCF_001194135.2 Octopus bimaculoides
TATATATATATATATATATGTATATGTATATGTATGTATGTATTTTCACATATGACATTTTTTACACACACTCATGCACCCACATATACAAACATATATAAAATTTTAAAAAGTCTGTGATGGTTAGAAACATAGAGAGATAGATAGATTGTTGTTTTGGATAGTATACTTTTCCAGAATAGCATTCCGATACATTTTCTTGTCTCTTGGTCTTTATGTGTCTGTCCGTCCGTCCGCCCGTTTGTCTCTCTCTCTATGTGTCATGTCTGTCTTTTTACTGCTTACCAATGTGGCTGAAGATTGTGCACTTTCTCTATCCCTGTGTCTCTCTCTCTCTTGTCACTCCAACAGAAGAACTTGAGAAGTTGATGGGAAACAAGTGAAAAGGGGGTTGCCACTTGGAAAA
>NC_068998.1:40299005-40299910 GCF_001194135.2 Octopus bimaculoides
CCCATCCGCTTCTCCTCCCTTCCGGAGCACGGTTGGCCATGGATGTAGACTCTAATGACGGCACAGCAACCGAGTCTCTCAATGGAGAGACGAAACCAGACCCGGCGAAACTGGCACAAAGTGCCATCATCAAGCAGGTAAGTCCCCTTAATCTTCTTCGTTTTCTTTTTCTTCTTGTTTTTTTTTTTGTCTTTATCTTAAACTCAGTGAAAATAAGGGGGAAAAAGAAAGAGCAGCGTGAGAGAAAGAAAGACACAAAGAAAGAATGTATGTATGTTTTTGTATGTGTGCATCTATGCATGTGTGTGTATGCTTGTATATGCATGTGTGTGTGTGTGTGTGCATTTTGTTTGTTCTTTGGGCGGTATCATCACTTTGCATCACTCCTGCTACAAAGAATCATGAAGGAAAGCCAGTACAGCAGCTTCAGTGTTGCACAACGTGGTGCCATAGTAGTGCAAGTGCAAATGACTGAAGCTGCAAGAGAATTGGTGCAGCAGCAGCAACAACAACAACAACAACAACAGCAACCGATGCACGTCTCATTAAGAAATCTATGTTAATTATATGGAATGGTCGGTTTCAGGCGATGATTTCAATGCAAAGACGGTAGATCAGTAGAGTGGAAGAATTGCAACATGTGTCACAAGGGGAGGCAATTGTGCCACTCACACGTCTGCTGTTGGGAAATACTATAGGAAGTCTCTGTACTTATAGTCTGTGTATAACATCGACAGTTCCTCTGCTCGGACATCCAGATATATATATATCTCTGTGTGTATCAGTGTTATGTCAGTCTGCCTTTGTATATATGTGTGTATGTGTGTGTTTCATCATATTTATAGATGCCATATATATATATATATATATATATATATATATATATATATATATATATATATATA
>NC_068998.1:40300975-40302391 GCF_001194135.2 Octopus bimaculoides
TATATATATATATATATATATATATATATATATATATATATATATGTATGTTTGTATGTATGTGTGCATGTATAAACACATTGAGAAAGAGAGACTTGTGTATGCCTGGGATAACTATGACTATCTCCATCAGCTGTAGAAGTTGACAGGTAGATATATCTTTGGTTCTAGATTTTTTACTGTTTTGGTGAATGAGTAAGAAAAGAAGTAAATCTTCCCCTTGATAGGGACTCTATTAATTTCATCTATTACCTGGTTTAATGCCGACACCTGGACCTTGATTGCCTTTAGTGGTGTCCACTATGCTACAAGCCTTGAGGCCAGCTCTCTTGCCTAAGGACATACTTCTTCCCTACTCCAGCCTGAAAAGATTCACCAACAACTACACTTCTTGATGATAAGTAAAAATTTTTTAAATGTCCAAGAAGAAACAGCTGCACAAACATGTTGTGTTCTCCTCAGAAACAACAAAATTGCATGTGTTGGAGTATTAACTCATGACCTGTGAATTGTTTTGTCTAGTGCCTTTCTTACCTCAACCATGCTTTTTGTATATTGAAGCACACATATACAGAGACTAGTATACCAAGCTAGTGAGAAAGAGTTTCCACATTGCCACTCAATCTGCTAGAAATAGTACCTCACTCACCTTTCTTCCTTTAAAAACACAAGATGACAGAATAATGTGAAAGAGAGATGCGATGGTCATGGCTGGAACTCATTGATCATAAGTCTGCTACATATATTGCATATATATATATATATATATATATATATATATATATATATATATATATATATATATATATATATATATATGCACATATATCTATAGCTATGTGTGTGTATATATATATATATATATATGGTGTATGTCTGACAGTCTATTTATCTATCTCTATATATATGTGTGTGTGTGTGTACATGGCATATGTAACATACAGTATAGTGTATGATATACGCATACATACATACATATATATATACACACATACATTACATATATACACCACATGGCTTAGTGGTTAAGTTGTTGCACCCACTTGCAAGATTGTAGTTTCAATTCCCAGGCCAGTGGTGCACTATGTTCTTCAGTAAAGCACCTCATTTCCTCTTGCTCCAACCCACTCAACTGTAAATGTGTGACCCTGCAACAGACTGGCATTCCCTTCAGGGGGAATGTTGGGTTGTCTGTCTAGCCAGTGGTGTGGTACCATTCAATAGATACAACAGTGTGATGAAGTGCACTGTGACTAACAGTGCGATAGTCTAGTTAAAATTGTGAAACAGTTATATATATACATACACATATACATAATATTTATATACACATGCACACACATGTATATGTATACATACATATATATATATATATATATATATATATATATATATATATATATATATATATATATA
>NC_068998.1:40302747-40306903 GCF_001194135.2 Octopus bimaculoides
CACACACACACACACACACACACACACACACACACACACACACACACACACACACACATAAATATGTGTGTATATGTGTCTGCATGTATGTGTGGAGGGGCACAGTATATATAACACAATGTTAGAGTTATAAAGTATATGAACATAAATTTTATTTAGTGCAAACATATTATATAGAACTCAAAATATTGAGAAGAATGATGTATATTATATCAAAAGGTGATAGCCTACTCTAAGGTTCCCCATGGCTTTACATGACATGATTATACATACATGCACATATACATACACACACACATATAGAAATGTATGCATAGATTTATACGTGCATTATGTACATTATATGTGTTGTATTGTGTGTGTGTGTACAATATACATACCAGTGACCAAGTCTCTGTGCTGTCACTCAGCTTGCTAAAAATAACAACTAAATCATACCCCTTCCTATTTTAATTTTGGGTGATGTAGTTCTAGGTAAACTATCCTGTGCTTACAATAGTTAGAAAGGTTGGTCATTGTTAGATTGTCTTAACTAATAGATCTGCATGAAAAAAGGCTGATGTGAAACTAAACAACACATGAGTATTCCCACAATTCACTGTATGCGTTACCATTCCACATCTGTCTGTCCAACTGAAAAACTATGGACTTTTGTTGTTGCTGCTGCTTAATGCACTTTCAGTTTCAATAGAGTGAGGAACAACAGTATAGAGTGTTCCTGGGTTTATTTAAATTACTCTTATCACATCTCTCTGCCTTTGGTAGCCCATCCCGTTGCTATTGGTAACAGCATGTCACTTCAATTTTTACTGATAGACTGAAGAAGACAATTTAGCAGATCACTCACTTATTTG
This sequence comes from Octopus bimaculoides, assembly GCF_001194135.2. Taxonomy (NCBI): domain Eukaryota; kingdom Metazoa; phylum Mollusca; class Cephalopoda; order Octopoda; family Octopodidae; genus Octopus; species Octopus bimaculoides. The sequence goes on from NC_068998.1 coordinate 40,303,602, forward strand.
CATTCTTCCTACTTGCTATATATTTTTTTTCAGTAGTACTGTAGGGAGCAGGGGAGAAGCCTCTGATTAAGATTGTGTGTGTGTGTGTGTGTGTGTGTGTGTGTGTGTGTGTGTGTGTGTGTGTGTGTGCGCGCGCGTGCACTCACCTGCATATGTATGTATTACATTATTATTGTACCTTAGGCAAATGTCTTTCTTTTACTAAGGCCTCAAGTTGAGCTGTACTTTGTCTCTGGAATTTGGTAAATGCAATCTGCAAGAGGCCTGATTTATATATTACACGTGTGTGTGTGTGTGTGTGTGTATTTTATGTTTATGTTGTATTCCATAGCCTCATGGTACAACAAAAAATAAAAATTGACAAAATAAGGAATATGCAGAAATATGAACTGGAGTTAATATGATCAACTGAAACTATTAAAGGTGGTGTCCCACCATGGCCACTGTCCAGTGACTGAAACAAGTAAAAGAATAAATATATATATATACATATATATTCATATAATAAGGATAAAAATCATGTTAATGATAATTATCAGGTAGTCAGCATGGAAATAAACAATTTATATATTAAATTATAATTTTATATATATACATATATATATATATATATATATATATATATATATATATATATATATATATATATATATATATATATATATATAATAATAATAATAATATTAATAATAATAATAATAATAATAATATTAGGGATAAAATCCAAAATTACAGGTAAAAACTCAATTAAAATCAATTTATTAAAAATTAAAATTAAATTAAGTTTCACAGATTTTCATCGATGAGTTCATGAACCTTGGTTCTTTTCCCTAAAACTATATATAATATATATATATAATAATTAATTTTATACACACACACATACACACACACACACACACACACACACACATATATATATATGTACATAAGCGTGTGATAGGTTCAGTTGCACTGCATTGGCAACTTAGGCAAGTATCTTTTATTGTAGCTCTTGGCCAACCAGAGTGGATTTAGGGATGAAAACTGAAAGAAACCTGTTGTATGTGTATGTACGTGTGTGTATGTGTGTGTGTGTGAATAGTTGTAAATGAGCATCTCTGTCATAGGAGCAGTCTCATTCACTTCCAATATCCTGCACAAACATAGCTGGCAATGGGAAGATATTACCTTGCTTGGAAACAGGTAAGGGTCAGTGACAAGGAGGGCATCTGGCCATAGAAAGTCTGTCTCAGTAACTTTGGTCCGAGCCATACAAACAGAAATGTGGATATTAAAATTATGATGATGATGATGATTTTGTGTGTGTGTGTAAAAGACACAGGATAGAGGTGCAGAGATATGCTATCCATGTGTGTATGTATATATATGTTGCGTGTGTGTGTGTGTGTGTGTGTATTACTATTTCATGTGTGAAAAGGCATTGTTTTGGTGGGGTTTTGTGAAGAAGGTGGGTTTTTTTTTGTTTTTCTTTTTTGCTTTGAAATTTGAACTCGGACGCTTTTGTATATTTTTCACAATTTAGAACCCATATTTGTTCATAATATGGATTCACACTCATTGTCACACATTCATGTGTGTGTGTGTGTGTGTGTGTGTGTGTGCGTGTGTGTGTGTGTGTGTGGTTTGATACTAACATGTACATATAAATATGAAGAAGTATTCTGTACTGCGTTTATGTGTTTGTGCTGCAAATGAAAAATGTGATACCGTTTTTGTTCCTGTTTTAGATTCAGCCATCGGACTGAGGCCATGCTGGTGCACCTCTTTTAAGGAGTTTAGATGATTATAACACATCTCCGATACTTTGGTGTTAATTTACTTCGTTAGAGGAAATTTAAAGTTGATCTAGATATAAAGGGATGCAACTGGGACAGAACTAAATACCACATTTTGTGTGTGTGTGTGTGTGTGTGTGTACACGTGTTTATGTGTACAGTTAAAAAAATTGTTTTATAAGCGCATAATGCTGCAAGCATTAACTGAATGAAGGACTCAGTAATACAAATGTTAAAACCAATGTTTTTGATAATTTTATTGAAGGTAGCAAGCTGACAGAATTGTTAACACACCAGGCAAAATGCTTTGTGGCATTTTATCTGTTTTCGTGCTCAGAGTTCGAATTCCGCCAAGGTTGACTTTGCCTTTCATCCTTTTGGGGTTGATAAAATAAGTAGCAGCTGAGTGCTGGGGTTGATGCAACTGACTTATCCCCTTCCCCAAAATTACTGGCCTTGTGCCCCATTTTGAAATCAATAATTTTATTGACAGTTACTTCAAACTTACACTGAACATATGGCTTATTCAAACTTTACATATATATACATATATACTTCCTTAAGAATCAAGACAGCAATATGTAAAATGTCAGAAAATGGCCATGGTTATTGTAGCTCACACCTAGTTATTTGAATTACACATTCTCAGATCCTCATCATTGGCAACTGCTTGGAACTTCTCTCTCATCCCTATGTACACTGTATACATACATATATACATATTCATACACACATATATACATATACTCCCACACACACACATATATATACATACATACACATATATATATGTATAAATGTATCAGTTGCTTCCACAAAGTTTCTGTTGCCCATTTTTAGCCCCCCCCTCTCTCTTTCTCTCTCTCTCTCTCTCTCTCTCTCTCTCTCTCTCTCTCTTTCCCTTCAAAACATTGGCAAACAGTTAAACACTCATTAACAATCTGCAAACATTCAGTCATTTTTAAACTATACACTCTCCTACTGCTACAACAAATACCTCTGGTCCACTGAACTGGCTGCTGTTATATGTCTGTTTCATTTGAACAAACTAAACAGCAAAATTGGATGCAGTATGTCCAAACTACCACATTGTAATTTATCCAAACACCATGGCTGAATTATGAGACCATATCACTCAGAAAACTCTTCACAACTCCCACATAACAAACCTTAATTGCTCCCAGTATAACGAACCTTAATTGCTTTAATTGTTACTCTATACCTCCAGACTGACATTCAACACTCCATGTAATGCCTTGGCAGTCATACTATGACACACTCAACATGCCCTGTCACACTTTACCCCATGCAACATACTCTAACTTTCATACCTTACCCATCACATTGCACCTAGACTATTTGCACTATACACTATATAACATGTATGCACTATTACACTGAAACCCCACAAGGCTAAATTCCAAATCTGACCATCGCATCATGATACATCCAATGTGCTGGAATTTTTAAACACTCATCTCTCTCTCTCTCTCTCTCTCTCTCTCTCTCTCTCTCTCTCTCTCT
>NC_068998.1:40307036-40311132 GCF_001194135.2 Octopus bimaculoides
CTCTCTCTCTCTCTCTCTCTCTCTCTCTCTCTCTCTCTCTCTCTCACTCACACACACACACACACACACACACACACACACACAGCAAGTGTGCCTCTTGTCGTTAGGCTTTTGTATTTCAGTAGAAAACTAGTTACTAATCTGATTTGTATTGGGGCAACTCCATCACTGATTATCTCGGGTTTTCTTAAACCATTACAGTTCTATGCATTAATTCATTACTACAGTCTCATATTAACCACCAGAATATACCACAAACTACCAAGTGTACCATTAACCACCTGAATACTAGATTAACCTATCAGCATAGCACTAATGAATACTAAGTGTCATAGCCCTGTACAAACCACCAATATTAACCATTATAATATGCCACTTGCACAATCTTATACTAACAACCACAGTCCTATATTAACAACCAAAATTTTATACTAACTTCCACAGTTCTATATTAACCACAACAGTCCTATACTAACCTTCACAGTCCTATACTAACTTCACAGTCCTATACTAACCTCATAGTCTTATACTATCCACCACAATCCTATACTATACAGTCCAAAACTAGCCATCAGATGCTGTACTAACCATCACAGTTCTATATTAACCATCACATTCCTATTCTAACCACCACATTCCTAAACTAACCACTACAGTCCTACATTAACCACCATAGTCCTATACTGTCACTGTCCTATTTTACACCATAGTCCTATACTAACCACCACAGTTCTATACTCACTATCACGGTCCTATACTAACCACCACAGTTCTATACTAGCCACCACAATCCTATACTATCACAGTCCTATACAAACCCCCATAGTGCTACACTAACCATTACATTTCTATACTAACTACCATAGTCCTATACTAATGATCAACATTAACTAATAGTAATTAGTCATCACTGTCAACTCCTAACCATTACAATACTACATTAACCTCCACAGTCCAGAGCTCACTATAGTCAACTAGTCACTATCAATACTAACTATTAATACTAACTATTAACAGTGACTACATAACACTACTAAGTTACTGACAATAACTTGACATTGTGCATGTGTTTATACCTTTCATTCTCTTATTCATTTCTCTTTCCTAGTCTTCCATTTCTTCCTTCCTTCACCATTTTCTTCTTTCGTTTCTTCATTCTCATATCCTCGGTCCTCTTATTCTGTTATTCTATCATTCCTCACTATCCTTTGTTTCAGCTATGATTTTCCCTATTGTTTCTTCCATGGATGCTGTGTCATATGACTCACTGTGGCAAGGAAGAGAGAAGAAACGATAAAGGAGTGGTCGATGTGTGGTTCTTCTCTCACCCTCTCCATCCCCATTGGACACTGAGCTTGTGAATGGGAAGAAAAACAGATGATGAACAGGGAGTGTGTATAGATGTGTGTGCAGGTATATATATATATATATATATATATATATATATATATATATATATATATATATATATATATATATATATATATATATATATATATATATATATATATATATGCAGGTGTGCAGGTGTGCGTATCAATGCATCTATATGTGTATGCGTGTATATTATTGCATTCATCAGTATGGACAGCATCCATACAGAGCCATATCATGTGTGTATATATACATATATACACATGTGTACACACACATACACATACACACACATATATATATATATACATAAATATACGATGTATCATCATCATCATCATTTAATGTCCGGTGTCCATGGGCATGTATTGGACGGTTTGACCAGAGCTGGCAAGCTGAGGAGCTGCACCAGGTTCCAGTCTGATTTGGCTTGGTCTCTACAACTGGATGCCATTCCTAACACCAGCTACTTTACAGTGTGTGCTGGGTGCTTTTAATGTGACACTGGCATGATACACACACATATATAAAATATATTTTATAATACATATATCATCATTTAATGTTTGCTTCCCGTGCTAGCATGGGCTGGATGATTTGACTAAATCTGACAAGCCAGAGGACTGTGCTAAGCTATATATTCTGCGTTGGCATGATTTCCATGGCTGGATGTCCTTTCTAATGCCAACCACTTTACAAGTCTACTAAATGCTTTTCATGTGCCACTAGCACTGGCAGGGTCACCAAGTAACTTCCAAGACAAAGACTCCTCATTTGGGAGAGGAATAGTTTTATGTATATATGTTATTTTATTCATTTTCACTGCCTTAAAAGGATTTACTTGATCATATTAACTTCCATAACTTATTATTTTTGTCTGCTACTTAATTAATCAATTTTTATATTTATCAAATTGTTGGTGTAATGGGATACAACACCTGTTTTAACAACCAATGTAAACATAAACAGAAACTCTCTCTCTCTCTCTCTCTCTCTCTCATACACACACACACACACACACACACACACAGATAGATAGATAGATAGATAGATAGATAGATAGATAGATAGATAGATAGATAGGCAGCTAGATAGATACATACATACAATAGGCTTCTTTCAGTTTCTGTCTACCAAATCCACTCACAAAGCTTTGGTCAATCTGAGGCTAAAGTAGAAGACACTTGTCCAAGGTGTCACACAGAGGGACTGAACCCAGAACCAAGCAGTGAGGATGCAAGCTTCTTACCACACATCTTCATCTATACTTTTTATTTTTATTAATCTTTTTTTTCTCTCCCTCACTTTATGGCATAGATAATGTCAATTTTATTGTACCACCAAAACAAGAGGTTGACTTCAATTGCTCACACACACACAATTGTGTAGGTGTTTCAGTGTCTGTATGTTTGTGCTGATGTTTATTTGAGCATATTTTTCTGAATATCATCATCATCATCATATATAAGTAATTATTTTTGGCTTTGAGTGTATGTTTAGTAGTATATCACTCAGAGCACTTTCACCATTTAGGCTATCTGATGCCATCCACAGTTACGATATAATTGTCACTGGATCTACGTCAGGAATTCTGCAGTGTTTGACAAATTTATAGTGACTGAAAGAAACGGAAGATAGATTTAGCAAGAATCTTCATTCAGCACAACAATCGTTTCAACCCATCCTGCCTCTGTCCCTTACAGATGAGATATAGTACATCTAGTCATGTTGCATCCATCAATGCAGGCTATGTCTCATCAGGTGTCTAGTGTAAATAAGATACATTACTACATATACTAACAAGTCACAGCCTGCATTGATGGATGCAACACAACTAGATGTACTATATCTCACCCATAAGAGACTGATGCAGGATAGATTGAAACGACTGTTGTGCTGAATAAAGATTCTTACTAAATCCATATTCCATTTCCCTCATTCATTATATATATATACATATGAAAGAGCAAGGGTGTCAGTCACAAGTAAGTATGACTTAGTAACATGTACCCTGCTTTTACGAATTGTTTTTGTTGCCTCTGTAATCATGAGCAGACATAAGCACCCTCTTGGCCATCCCTCAAACTTGACCCAATGGGACAAGCAGAGTGCAACTTCTAGACAGAGAGAAGAATGGATCAGCACTCAGACTTGGCTGGTATGCATTTACAACTGAATGGTGTATCATGAAAGGAAGAACTTTGCTTAAAGACAAAATACATTTCTGACTCCAGGAATTGAATCCACAACCCTATATTTATGAGGTCAAAACTCTAACCATTAGGCCACCTGCTTTTATAATATGTGCATGTGTGTGTGTGTGTATATATACACTTGCACTTACAAAGCCTTGTGAATGGTCAACAGAAATTGAAAGAAACTTGTTATCTCTCTCTAAGAAATAGAAAATCCCTGGTACAGTATTATATATTTGAAAGAATGAATAGAAATGGCTTTTCTGCTAATTTTTCTACTTTAATAATTAGATGTTTAAGCATCTGATTATTAAAGTGGAAAAATTATCAGAAAAGCCATTTCTATTCAATTTTTTAAATATATATATATATATATATATAATATATATATATTTGCACTTCCCTGGAAATTATAGGGCTGCAAGCAGAGACATTGTTGTCAGTTCCCCTGTTAACAAATTGTTCACTGGCTTTACACTTTTGAAGACTCGTGGAAAACAGATAAGGAAGGATTGGAGACAGGAATG
>NC_068998.1:40311142-40315874 GCF_001194135.2 Octopus bimaculoides
CAGTACGTACGTTTCGTACAAGCTCCATTTATTCATGTAGTGAGAACACCACATTGTACATTCTGTGGTGTTCTCACTACATGAATAAATGGAGCTTGTACGAAACGTATGTACTGCTATAACCTATTGAATTTTTGTTGCTTATCTTCAAATATATATATATATATATATATAATATATATATATTTGCACTTCCCTGGAAATTATAGGGCTGCAAGCAGAGACATTGTTGTCAGTTCCCCTGTTAACAAATTGTTCACTGGCTTTACACTTTTGAAGACTCGTGGAAAACAGATAAGGAAGGATTGGAGACAGGAATGGCACCTGACTGTAAAGCAATGTCTCAATAATATACCTATCTAACTATGCTAACATGGAAAAAGCACATTAACACAAATGAGCAAACAGAGCTTTTCTTGTTGATATTTGTTAAAAGCCCACAACTATGTCTTCTGGACTAAGTGCATATGGGAGTTTACAAATGTATTTTGAGTTTGTTGACATTAATTCTATGTGTTGACCTGTGGTTATCTTTCATCTTTTATCTTTTACTTGTTTCAGTCAAATGACTGCAGCCATGCTGGGGCACTGCCTTGAAGGGTTTAGCTGAACAAATTGACCCCAATATCTTTTTTTTTTCTCTAAGCATGATATTTATTCTATCAATCTCTTTGGCTGAACCATTAAGTTACTGGGCTGTAAACAAACCAACATCAGTTGTCAAGCAGTGGTAGAGAATAAACACATATATATATATATATAGGGAGAGAGAGAGAGAGCGAGAGAGAGATAACAAGTTTCTTTCAATTTCTGTCAACCATTCACAAGGCTTTGTGAGTGCATGTGTATACATACACACACACACACACACACACACACACACACACACATGCTCATATTATAAAAGCATGTGGCCTGATGGTTAGAGTTTTGATCTCATAAATATAGGGTTTCTGAGACTGGTGAGAAAAATTTAGGAAAATACAACTACTTAAACCAGAGATATGGTCTGATACTTGCTACAGGGTGGGTTCAATTGAAGGCATGATCACCAAAAAGTTATTTATTTTATTTTCACATTCATAGACAATAGCAGCATTGTCTACAACTTTCTAACAGAGCAACTATTCGTAGTTCACTACATTGCTGGCAGAAAATGTGACAGAGAAGTGTCTCTAACTCACACATGGCTGTATGGTTAAGAATTTCGCTTCTCAATCACATGGTTTTGGGTTCAGTCTCACAGTGCCACTGTCATGCAAGCAGTGCTGTTTGTTTCTAATCCTCCATGAAAATGTGTCTTGCCATGGGGAAATATTACCTTGCTTGGAAATGGATGAGGGTTGGTAACAGGAAGGGCGTCAAGCCACAGAAAATATGCCTCAATGAATTCTCTTTGAACCATGTAAGCATGGATAAGTGAGTATTAAAATAACGATGGTGATGATCATGATTTGTGTGTATGTGTGTGTGTACTTAGTTTTAAGATATATCTCATGAATGCTCTGGGATACAACATCAGTGATGCTTCCAAGGTCACAGGGTTTTTGGGTCTTTCAACATCATAGCCCCTCACCCAGTTGACCCAGCTAGGGTTGATCAAGTGTATATATACATATGAACTGTTAATCTCTACTGGGTTTTTCTCTCTCCATTTTATTCATTCCCTATCCATTTTTCTACCTCTTAATCCTTTGTCGAAGTGCATAGGTTCAAAATGTAAACGACTTCTCCATTCTTCCTAAGTGTTAAACTAATACACTTGCTTGTTGTTCCTACACCTGTCTTTGTCTTTTGTTTTCTGTAAATTTGAACTATCTATCTATCTGTCTATCTATCTGTCTGTCTGTCTGTCTGTATGTATGTATGTATATATATATATATATATATATATATATATATATATCAGTGCAACAGTTTTCAGAACAGTTTCTATCTGCTAAATTCATGTCATAATTCATGCCATAGTCTCCCCAACAGTATGGTAGAAAACACTTGCCCAAAAGATCATGCAGTGGAATTGAACCTGAAATCTTGTGCTTGAATTGAAGCTTCTTAACCACCTAGCTATATGTACATATTACACAAATATTTACATCACCATTCATCCATTTTCTCCACCCACTATTCTTAGGAGTGTTGTGAAGACAAAGTCCTCAGGCACCTCCCCCAAAGCGTCCTATCAGATACATCTGTTATGAAACTTTCCTTTTCTAATCACTAACAGTTATTCCTTCCTGGACCCACTTCATAGTCCTAGGACTCCCACCCCACACCTACTGGTACAAGTTGCAGGCTTATTGTTGGCTGTATTATTATTGGGCAGAAACTGCAATATATTTTTCAAACAGAACCCTCTACCTAAGACCCAAATGCATCGCTAGTTAACCCACATGCGAGCAATGCAGTATGGGTGTTCTTTCAAACACCCTTTCATATTGCAGTTTTTAGGGATCTTATTCATGCCAGGGACGAAAATGGTGTTTGTATTTGACCCATGAAAAATATTTACCTCTGAACAGGGTTAATCATATAATATTGAAAACTCAAACGCATTCATTTTTATTAAGGAGTTTTCATATCTTTCTGATTCATTTCTGTGTTCTGTTCAGAACACTAAATATCCTGGATTTGTAAATATGTTTCTAGACTTTTCCGGTTTAATCTTGTCAAAGAAATGGTTATAGAGTAGCAGTTGTTATTGCCATTTTGTTGTTAGTCATTCTGTGTGATAACCATAAGACAGATATTGTGTATGTGTTTGTATTCCTCATTCATTATCACTAAACTTTAAATTCTGTGAGTGTTCACATCAAGTTTCTTTCAGTAATCAGGAAGCAGTTTAGCCCTGATGTCTGCTAATAGTAATATTACGGATGTGCAATCTGTCTATTGAGTTTTGCATTATGTTTTGCTATTAATATCACTTCCGTGACTAATCTTCTAGTTTTTCTGGGGGATATTCTATAAGAGAGATGTATTATCATCTAATGATTTTCTCTCTGCTTTTGTTTTGTGTAGTATAAATTATGCGCGCATGTGTGTGTGTGTGTGTTTATGTGTGTTACATGCATACATATATGTATGTGTGTGTGTATATATATGTATACTTATATAAATATATGTATATACACACATGTATATATGTGTGTGTATATATATATATATATATAAATACATGTATGCATGTATATACACACATGTATATATGTGTGTGTATGTGTGTATATATACACACACAAACATACACACACACACATATATATATATATATATATTACCACTAACTTATTGTCCTAAAGATAGCATTTTACCAGTGATATTGAGTTTTATATTTATAGCAATTATTTAGTGGATGTTTGTCTTTGGAAATAAGTAGCTCTAAATGAGGAAATATATGAAGCCAAAGGAGAAAATGACAGAGGAAAGATTGAGATTCAGTCAGAGAAGGTTCCTTGTTGGCTTAAAACAATTATAGTCATTGTTGTTTAGCCTCATGTCAACTCTAATTGAGCAGACGTGTGATCAAAGTCTACTGGCCATGATCATCATCACTTTATAAAGCAGTGACTACATTCTTGAATGTATCCCTCATTTTTGAAGGCAATTGCATGTGATAGAATCAAGCTTTGACTGTTATTTCTAGCAGGTCAATCGATAGCATAGACACTACTTTAGTTGTTGTCTATCCCCAAGTTTCACCAAATCTGCCCTGATCGAATAGATATAATGAAAGGCAATGCAGCCATGAGCATCCTGTCTGTCTGGTATATTATTGGCAATATATCTTTGAGTGAATCATTTCTTTTTTAACACAATATGATGTGTGACTTGTGAAAGATCTAGCTGCTATGTATAGCATTTCAAGCAACCACACAGAGGCTTTCCCATTGGTCTGTTGTTGTTTCAGTTATTGTTTGACTCAAGTCATCCCTAATCAAACAAACTTACAATAGAAAACATTCCAGCCTTGATTATCCCATCCATTTTCTTGCACAGCCTACTGTGAACCACATCATCCAAATATGTTCCCTTTTTTCAAACAGCAGGATGCAATTTGGGGGAGAGATGTGACTGCAATTTGTAGCTGGCTCTGTCATTGAGTAAAAGGAAGAAACCTCAGAAGGAGCTAGTATATGTGTGTGTGTTCATGTATGCATGTATGTACGTATGCTAGTGAGTGAGTACATGTGTGTGTGCGTGTGTTTATTGTTTTTACACATTATCTAGTATCTAAAACATTGATAACTGTATATGGTTTGTGTGTATTGTTTAGCATTTAACTTGCTTGTGTGAATTAACCCACTTGTATGCTTATGTATTGCCATGAATGTGTTTCTGTGCATTGCTATGTATGTCTGTATGTGTATATGTGTATACATAGACATTTAGTATATGTTCATAAATGTAATAATACATGTATGAATAAAATACTCTTGTCTGCATATATAAATATGTATGTATGTGAATGTGTCTATATATGTATGCTGATATGTAGACACATACACACATCTGTATTTTGTGTATTCTGTGGGACATCCCCATTGCCTGAGCCGTCTGGCAATGTTTTCCTGTTATCGTTGCCTAAATCAGTGCCAAGCTGCATAATGCTACATGATGGTTCAGCAATTGCATATATATTTTTATGAGCCACTGTATTTAACACATATATGTGTGTGTGTATATATATATGTATATATATATATATATATATATATATATATATATATAT
>NC_068998.1:40316007-40317513 GCF_001194135.2 Octopus bimaculoides
TATATATATATATATATATATATATATTTTGTTGTCATTATCATTATACATCTGCTTTCCATTGCTGGCATGGATCAGATGAATCCCATCTAAAGCAGACATGAAATGGTGAGTCAGTTCTTATTTGAGGTTACTACCTGCTTACCATACTTCTCTCATCCATTTTCGTTTGGCATTTTTTTCTATAGCTACATACATTACTAATGCCAACCACTTTACAGAATGTACTGGGTGCAATTTTCCAAGGCACCACTACTAGAAAGGTTGCCATGTTCTCTATAGGATTAGAGTAAAGGGTCCCTATGGCTACAGCATTTTGTCTGTTTTTACATTCTGAGTTCAAATGCTGACAAAGTCAACTTTACCTTTCATCCTTTCAGGATCAATAAAATAAATACCAGTTGAACGCTGGAGTCAATGTAATCGACTTACTCCATCCCCCATAATTGCTGGCTCTGTGTCCAAAACTGAAACCAGTATTAGTTAGTAGTAAGGCTGCAAGGTGGCAGAATCATTAGCATGCCAGGCAAAACACTTAGTGGCATTTCATTCATCCTTACATTCTTGGTTCAAATTCCACTGAGATCAACTTTGCCTTTCATCCTTTTGGGGTTGATAAAATAAGTACCAGTTGAACACTGGGGTCAATGTAATCAACTTACCCCATTCCCTGAAATGCTGGCCTTGTGCCAAAATTTGAAACCAGTATTTGTTAGTAGAAGTATAAGAGAGTTAGTGTTGTTAGCAGTGGCATAGGGCTGGGCAACAGTTTAATGTGAGGTAGTGATGGTGGTGTTGTCGGTGTTTGTGGTGGTTGTAGTGGAATGGTCTGGTTGTGATTGGTTTGATGATGATTGTAGTAATTAATATAGTGGTAATGGTGTTAGTAGTGTGAATGTGTTAATGATGTTGTTTAGTCCCAAGTAAACGATGATCAAGCAGGTATAAAATCACAGTTATTCCAACTGTGACCATCCCACATATTTTCTACCTATCTAAAACTACATCATTATCCAATGCATCCTTCAGGTTTTTTGGGGTCTTTTTTAAGATGATACGATGTGACATGAGAGAGAGGTTTGGTTGCTGTTTCTAGCTGGCAATGTGACCACATATAAGCTCCCTTGTCAACTCCTGGTGTTGGCATTTGCGACAGTGTGAACATAGTGGCATTGGTCATGGTTTAATATCGGTGATGTTAAAGGCAGTGACATTGTTGTGGTAGAAATGTGAATGGGTTTTGTGTTGTGTTTTGACAGTTTGGCAATAGTGGCTATAGTAGTGGTAGTGGTCATTGTGGTGGACAGAGTAACAGCAGCTGTAGTAGTTATGGTAGTAACAGGGTTGGCTCATATATTGTAATGATATTTTGTCAGTAGTAGTAGTGGGTGGTGGGTGGTGGTTGTTGCTGTTGTTTTTGTTAGTGGTGGTGGTGGTGGTGGTGGTGGTGGTGGTGGTTATGGCTGCGCTGGTTGTTGGTAGGGGTGGTGCTGATGGCTACAGGGG
>NC_068998.1:40320298-40331216 GCF_001194135.2 Octopus bimaculoides
ATATATGAATGTTTGTATGAATGTATATATCTATGTGTGTGTCTATGAATACATGCATGTTTTCATACATGCATATATGTATACAGAAAGAGAGAGAGAGAGAATGGTACAGGCTCAGATGGTTTTCTTGCTGTAGGCTTTGATAGTGATTCTTCTTTTGAGTTCAGATGTTTACTGAAACTTTTCTGTTTAAGTCTTTTTTTTTTTCTTGATTTTTGGTTTCAGTAATTTTTCTGTGGGTACATCTATTTAAATGAGTGATGTATGCACCTGATCCTTTACAATCTTCTTCTGGCCATCATCTTCACTATCAAACCCCTGATGACCACTGTCACACATTAGAAATCCACTGTTATTAAATGAAGCTGCGATTTTTTTACTTTTACAGCCACCTTTCCATTTTACTTTTGTGAGAATTTATCTCATATTTCCCTTTTTCATAGTGATAATAATGTTAATAATAATAATCCTTTCTACTCTAGGCACAAGGCCTGAAATTTTGGGGGAGTCAATTACACCAACCCCAGTGTTCAACTGGTACTTATTTTATCAACCTCAAAGAGATAAAAGGCAAAGTCAACCTCAGCAGAATTAGAACTCAGAACATAAAGATGGATGAAATGCCTGTAAGCATTTTGCCCAGTGTTCTAACAACTCTGCCAGCTTACCCTCTTAATAATAAAAATAAAAATGATAATAATAGTATGAGTAATAATAATAATGATGATGATGGATTCTCCCATTGAAGATGGTGTATGAGTGTTCAGCTTTTGCTGAAAGACCTGCAGAAATGATTTGTTTATAGTGATCAAATATGTGTGCTGTACATTATCTCACTCCCTCCATCAAATCGATGTTGCCTGAACAGGTGCACAGTGTACCATGCGTGAGGTATCGAAGTGATCATAGAACAATGTGAGATGATGTGTTTTGCTCAAGAACATAATGCACCACCCAGTCTAGGAATTGAAACTGTGATCATGAGTGCGACACCCTAACCAACTGTAAGAATGTGTTCAATCTATTTCATATATATATTCCATGATGATGAAAATTATAAAAATAAAGAAATTTAAAGGCTTAAGATGGATAGACCAATCAAACATTTTCTAATCTGGCAGTCACTAAAGAATCTAGGGATAAATAAATGACTCTTGATAGTCATGCAAGCCATTTATAGAAGTGAAAGTAGCAAAGTAAGAGTCAACAATGAATTTAGTGTGCAAAGAGGATTTCCACTAAGTCTCAGTTCTCAATACCTCTTTATTAAAAGAGTCCTTTTGTCCCTAATGTGAATCTTTGGTAGATTTGCAAATGAAATTCCAAACAAGGAAGCAAAGCTTAGACTCAAGAGGCTTCAAAGTAAACCTAGCAAACGCTGTAGGTTCAGTTAGTCAGAAAGAAGGCAGGACCTTGGTACCATCTGGAAAATGGTTATGCTTGAGATGCAGACAAAGGAGAGTAAGTAGAAATTCCATACAGTGTAACTAGTGTAAAGTATGGATACCACAAGAGGTGTAATGAGAGGTATTATAGGCAGGCTGACCAAGAAGAAAGACTTTGTATGTAGCAGATGTATGAAAGTAGTTAGCAGTAAGAGTACATCTGAAATAAAGTTCTTCAAATGCTTGGAAAGCCCTCAAAAACTAGTTGATAGCGTCTATTTAATTAGTAGTGGGGAATTTGTAAGCATGGTGTAGATAAAGTTCAGGGAGTTATTACCTCTAATGGTTACAAATAGTAAAATTGTATGATGCTTGTGTACTAAGTGAAATGGTGCATAGTAGTGCTGCATGTGGCAGCAAGGAAGAAATCAGACATTCATACGTTACTGAATGTCTAATGTTAGTGTACTTGAACAGTTGGAGCAAAATGTACTGAGAGAAAAGCTAGCTGTAAGAAGAATCAGATATAGTGTGTAAAGATAGAAGACTGTTTATGGGAGATGTCAGTTGTATAAAAAAAACAAAATTGCTGACTGCTCAAAGTGGCTGAACCTGTAGAGGAGAGAGACTTAGAAAGATATGAAACAAAGACTGATCTCAAGAAACTGCACTTCACAGAGAAGATGACATAGAATCACAATTAGTTGCAATGGGTGGTGCTGGATAAGGCCATACAAACATGGTAAAACACATTTAAAATAGGAAGTATGATGGCAGTTGGAATCATTTATATATATATTTACATTTGGATCTCTTGCCCATCTTGTGCCTCCATTTACTCTTCATTACTTTCTTTTTCTATGTCATCACTTTCTCTTTCCATGTCATTATCTATTGAAATCCTCAACTCTGTCTTACCATTGCCTATTTCTATTACTTTCCATCACTCATACTCTCTTACCATCACCTTTATTGCTACCCTGCAATCCTTCAACCTCTCTCCCTCACATTACACCTTCATCACTCTTTGTTGACATACCATATCACTTTCCCTTGCTCCTATTACTCTTTTTTCCATCACACCACTTATTCCTTTTTGTATTCATTCTCATTACCAATAAACAGCATGTAGCTGCTGATCACTGATTCTCTTCAGTTACACCCTCTTATTCTGCTATTTTATTTCTATTAACCTCTTTCTCCCATCATACTCATAGTCATACTCTTTCATCTTTCACATCTCACTCTGGTTTTGTTTTGGCCATTATTACTTCTTATATTAACCCACTTGATCTCAATCTTATTGGCCTTAAATGACCAGACAGCGTAGACGAGATTCATTAGTCTAGCAGGAGACAAGACAACCTCTATAGTACTGGTGCTATGATAAAATGTATCTAGTACAATGACAGCCTGCCTGATCTATGACAGCACGGAAAGCAGATGTAACATGATGATGATGATCATCATCATCGTCGTTTAACGTCCACTTTCCATGCTAGCATGGGTTGGACGATTTGACTGAGGACTGGTGAAACCAGATGGCTACACCAGATAATGATATATGTGTCTGATTTTTTTTTAGGTGAAATGGTTGTATCTATCTCTTCCACTCTTTTACATTTGAAGAGTGAATGAGAGAGGTGAAGAAAAGAGATGGATAATGAAATGATGCTGGTAATGTCTTTGGTGATGTTGATGTGTGACAGTATATAGAAGATGGTATGTGTTAGAAAAAGTAACATAGATTTTGTACGTATAGAAGACAGTCGTCTTTGGATTTGATAGCCAACCATAAACAAAGAAGCAAACACCCATACAGAAATATATATTTATATGTACATGTGTGTGTGTGATAGGTAGATAGATAGATAGATAGATAGGTACATACATACACACATACATACATACATACATATATATATATATATATATATATATACACACTATAGACTGATACATATGTACACATACACATATAAGTGTGTGTGTGTGTGTGTGTACCAAGATGGATTGCAAAAAAAAAAGATGGCTTGAGGAGTAGGAGTTGTAGTGGGAGTAGTAGTAGGAGTAAATGTTTTCCCATCTATGTTAGTGCTGTCAGCAGCAGCAGTAGCAGCAATTGGTGGAGGCAGGAGAAACAGTCCCTCCTCCTATTTGTATTGCCTCTTTGTTTAGTTGTATGTGTATGTATGAGTGTATGTGTGTTTGTGTGTGTGTCTACATAAACACACATACACACACCCACACATGAATATGTCTTAAGATTTATGTAGGTGTACGTCTACGTATGTGTATTTTTTATACCTTTATACCTATCTCTCTGATTCTATGTGGGTGGGGAGTGTATATGCTTGTGTGTGTGTGTTTATATATATATATATATATGTATATAAGAAATTATAAAGGTATGTTTACATATATGTCTATGTGTAAGTATCTATACATACATATATGTGTGTTTGTATACACATGTATATGTGTGTGTATATATGTATGTATATACACTCATACATATATATGTTGCTGTTTAGCCCAGGGTGCTATTGATTGAACTAATTTCTAATGAAATGCATTCCAAATATGGCCATCATGTTCTCTTAGTCTACATATTCTAATATGTCCGTTTTTTAAAGAGTGTGTAGTTGGAAAAGTTTGAGTTATATTTGGCTGCTATTTCCAGCAAATCAAGCAGCCATATCAATACTCTTTCCTTTGGCTCGTATGTGTGTAAGTATGAGTGTGTGTGTGTATTGTACAGAAACAAGTGAAGAGAAGGTGAAGAGTTTTAGAAGGGGCTATGTTGTAATTGTACCATGTCGGGTTAGAAACAAGAAAGGCAGCAAATGTAATGACTTTATTTGCAGTAGTAAGACTTAGCAAGCCATCTTGATTAGAGAGTTGTGGGTTAGATGATTCTAAGTTAGTGAAAATCCTCTTTGCCAAACACACAGAAAATCCAATTGTGTAGGGTTAAATATCTCTTAGTTGTTGGTATGTGAGACTTCATCTAAGTGTTGTAGTCAAAGATTTTCATCACTTGGAGATATATGTTTAAAGTTGTAATTGTTTTTTTGTTGTTTGTTGTTTTTTTTTTTGTTCTTATTTAACCCCCAAGTTAGATTTGATCTTGCAGGCTTTTGATCAAAAGTCAGTCATCACTATACCTTATATTTGTTACATGTTTCAGTCTTTGGTTTAGTTGATCAAATTAACATTTTCTAATATGTCCATTTGTTTTAAGAGTGTGTGGTTGGGAAAATTTGAGTATTTCCAACAAATCAAGCAGCCATATCAATATTCTTCCTTTGGCTTATATATATGTGTAAGTATGAGTATATTTGTGCATGTGTGTGTGTGAGAGAGAGTGTGAGCACGTGTATATGTGTGAGAGTGGGAGCACATGTGTGTGTGTGTGTGTGAGCATGTGTATGTTGTACTGATTCTTATTCCATCAATTTCTCACTCAGATACACACACACACACACACACACACTGGGCTTCTTTCAGTTTCTGTCTACCAAACCCACTCACAAGGTTTCAGTTAGCCCGAGACTTTAGTAGAAGGTGCCATAGAGTAGGACTTAACCCAAGACCACATAATTGGGAAGCAAGCTTCTCATTAATGTAGCAATACCATATATTTTAAACACTAAGTCAGGAGTTAAAGGCTCTGTCCATCACCCTTTATAAGGCTCTCAAAAACTGGTTGGTGAGTGGGAGGAATTTGTCCTTGACCCATAGACCTGTCGCAGGTGCTTGCAACAAAGCGGATTCCTCTAAAGACACCCAATTACCAGGTGATGGAATTACACCAGGTGACAGATTAAGTATATCACTCAAAATTTTATATATCCTGAACTTCAATGTGTCCTTTCTTTTTTAACATGGCAAGATATGGTTTTAGGAAAATTTGACTGCTATTTCTAGCAAATTAGATGACTGTGCAAAATCTTCCTGAGTGTGTGTAATAAATACCATGTATTATGGTGGGGGGGTTGTATTTTAGCCCCCAGATCAGCCTTTACGAATTAGATCTATTCGTAAAAACATTCCATTTATGATCATACCATCTTTTTATTGAGATAGTTAATTTACGATACTACAGTGTCCAGTGTATCTTTCTTTCTTTTTTAAGATTCTTGAGGTTTGATTGCTATTTATAGCAGACTGAATAAACATTTAGAGAGTTACTCATTATAGATTTTGGTTTTGTGAAGAATGTAGAGGGAACATGCCTAAAAGATTGATATTAGTCCCCTGCTTAGTTATCTCATAGTGGTGCCAAGGATAATCAGATCTCTGATTTGAAGTACTAGATGTTTACAAAATTTGTACTTTAAAATCTGAGACTAACTCCTGTGGTTAGACCATAGTCATGCAGCACAAATTTTGTCAAGTGACCAGATTGCTGTCTCAAGGGATAAAAATTTTGACACCATATCACAAACAATAAACGTTTAATTGGAGTTAACAGTTTTTGTGTATTTCTTAATGGCTAGTTTGTGTCGTCCATGCTGCAATCATTTTAGTTTCAACACACAATCTCAGATCAAAACACTTGTCATGCAAGTACATTCTCTGTAATTAAGTTTTGTTAACAATTAAATATCGTAATATTTGCCTTCAGTCATGTGTCTGACTGTATGCACAGTTGTCGGCTATTAAATATATCGATATTTCCATATCAACCAATCATTCAGTAGGTCTGCATTTTCGAAGGTAAATGGAATGAAAACTACATTACTTAAAAAAACAAGCTATGGGTTGGTCATGGGAATGGCATTTAGCTGTCAAACAATGTTTCAATAATATATATTCGTGTAATCCATGCTATCATCGAAGTGAGCATAAAACAAATAAATGAAAAAATTGTTTCATGGCCAAATATTCAAAAAAATTTGATTGGATTTGACTTACTTCCTCAACAAACCCAGGGTTATCTTCGCTGCATTACAGGCCCCCAGGAAAAACAATACACTGGGTGCTATAGTATTTACTGACAGCAAGCCACAACATACATAGATCAAAACTGGTCAACTGCCCAGTGTGCATTCAGACAACATTCAACATACGTACAGATTATCTATGATGCACTAAGTGTTATGATATACACTTTGAAAATATCCAGATTAACCAATGGTCTGATGATCTTATAGACTTGAGATGGTAATGACTACGTTTTATTTATCTATTTTCCTAATAGTTTAGTCAGAAGACAAAGCTTGTCTTTTGAGACTCTTGTGATCAATATGATTAATGTTCATCTCGATTAACTATAAGCAACTATTGGCTTCACTGTATGGTAAGTTTGCTTCCCAGCTATATGGTTTCCAGTTCAATCCCATTGCATGGTACTTTGAGCAAGTATCTCCTACTCTTGCTTCAGGCCAACAAAAACTCTGAGTGGATTTGATCAACCCATTGTATATATGTATATGTGTATATATATATGTGAGTGTGCCTTACTCAGAAACAGGTGAGGTTTAGCAACATGAAGGGCATCCGGCCATAGAAAATCCACTTCAATAGTCTGACCCATGCAAGTGGACATTAAATGACATTAAAGTGGACATTAAAATGATGATGATGACACACACACACATATGCACATAAGTGCCAAACAAGGTGGAGAGAAAAAATAGAGCTTACAGTACTCAAATACCAAAGGTAGAGTTAAAAAAAGACTTCACAAATTGTTAACTGATCATCAAGCAGTTGTTAGTTTTTAGACAAATGCAATTGTTTATAAACTATGTAAAGTGTTTTCAGCTTCAATAAAATACTGTATGTATGTAATATTTCAAAGATTTAACATAACAAACAGAAAATTTAACAAAAACCTAATAAACGGAAAATCTGATGGAAACCTAACAAACAGAAAATTTGACAAAAACATAAACCGAAAATTTGTTGCTAATTCCTCATCAGTCAATGTCCAAAAGATCATTACAATTTTGTGCCGTTATCTTTGATATTGTTCACGTTTTGGTGGTGCCAGTAGCAGAAAGCCACTGGGAATAGCTAACAAACATATAGGACAATGACAAAAACAAACATGACAAAATAAAATGATTATAATTATTATACATATACAACACAAGAAAAGCTGTATGGTTGCCAGACAGAGGAATATGGGTAACGCAGTGGAAAATGAAAATTTCCTATAGAACTTGAGATGAGAGAATGGCAGATAGAAAGCCAGAACAGCAAAGCGTAAAAAGGATGAGAGATGTTTACCATGGGTCATGTGGTAGTGGGAGGAGAGAGGAAGAGTCATGAAGGGACAGAAGCAATAAAGGAGAGTATTATGGAGAGAAAAAGGGAGAGAGAGAGAGGAAGGTAAAAGAGAGGCAAGAGAAAGAGAGAGAAAAGATGTTGCACAAAAGATATTACAAGAATATTTTACAAATGGGTACAAGATTTAAGGAGTGCGTTTTGCTACATAAATATTTCAAAGGTTTAACGTAACAAATGGAAAATTTAACAAAAACCTAACAACCAGAAAATTTGACAAAACCATAACAAGTGGAGTATGTATGTATAAACAAACACCCACACATGCATATGAATATAAGAATAAAAATTTGTTTATGTTATGTAGTTGTCTTATTCATTTTATAAATAGATTTAATAGTGACAAGTATCTATCCATAGGGTAGTTATCGGTTCTGTCTTGATATTCTCTAAGAAATTCAGCTACATTTTCCCAAAAGCATTTTTATTTTATTGCTTCGTCAGGTGGGGAAAGGCTGAGAGATAGAGAGAGAAAATAAGAAATAAAGAGATATTTGTAGCAAAGAGAGAGATAGAGTGTGTGTGTGTGAGAGAGAGAGAGAGACAGGCACAGAGAGAGAGAGATTAAAGTTTTATCTTAGTATGTTTCAATAACATTCTAAGACCATTGTTAAAGTCCACAAATGATATTTTTGCTATAAATATGCTAAGTGCAGCACTGTTGGAACAGTATTTGTATTTTCACTCATCACATCAACAACAACAGCAACACTAACAACAAAGATATATAATAACATTACAAATTGACTTGTCTCATAGATATCCTTTCATTCTTTTCTCACTTTCAACGGATAAATTTCAAAAATTTAACAACAAAACCTATACAAAATAAGAACGACAAAAAAATTAAATACATTGAAATAAAATTGTAAACTAGCTTCATTTGATTTATTTCCGTCCAAAAATTAGTTGGTCTTCTGAGAATCAGTGGTCGGAAATATGCTGAATGCTTTCTTCTTCAGAAATAAGTTGTTGTTGTCGTTGTTGTTGTTTTGTTTTGTTTTTATTTTGTTTTTTTCCAAGTTCACCATTTTGTTCATTCAGTGATATTTTGTTTAACAGACTTTGTGTTTTTTGAATTTTGAATTATGCTTTTTGAGTTATTGTCTAATTATTACAAATTGCTTTGGGGATGTTTTGTTTCTTGTTTGTTTTTTTTTTTTTATTACTGCCCATTCAGTAAACATTTTAGCTTTGTGTATGTGTGTGTGCATGCGTGTGTGAGTATGTATCTGTGTGTTGTTTTGTCAGGAATTTGTCATAGATATATGCTTTCCTAGTTTCTTGTTCAAAATTTGGTGTGTGAGTAGTAGTTAGAGTATTCATGTTATAATGTAGTCAGAGGAGAGAAACAGTGCCTTTGACATTTGGAAAGCTTTCTGATTCTCATCTGATTTGTTTGGCTAAGGTTCAGCTTGAAATCTATAAGTCAGAGTCTGTGAGGAAAATATGGCAGGAGCGAAGTGGGGTAGAGAGTTTCTAATGGGTTAAATTTCTGGGAAAGAGAGATTGGTAGAAATTATTGGTGTAGAATCTAGAAGCTGAGACACAGTGACAATGATGGAAGGAGAAGAATAGGCCTGTGGAGAGAAAGTACACAGTTAGCTAATTCAGCGGATTAAGGGACATTAGAACAATAATAAAATATGTAGAGAGAAGAAATAGTGTATCTGTGACCGAGTGGTTGGACCATATTGATGCAAGTCAACTGACTGGCCATATTTCGGTTACAGTCTAAGAAGTTTATGTATGTTGCAACAATACCACTCCATAGCTGTGAGCAGTTCTCTAATGTGGGTCTTACTTGAGCCACAGATACTAACAACAGCACATCACATTGAAGTATGTCTTGGTTCTAATGAGGAATTGTAGTTTTTATGATGTATGCTTAGCAATGTTATATATAGGTTCTCAACTAGCCGAGGTTGACCATGTGTCTGCACATGTATGTGCAGGGTTGGGTGCAATTTTTGAGTTTCCTCTTTCTATACCATTGATGTTTAGCCAATGAAAAGGTCACCAACTTGAGCTGGTACAGTTTCACACCAGTGTCATTGTAAGCATTGCTGTTAGGAGACAAAAGACTGTAGCAGATATTCCAAAGCATCTCATCCAACCTGCTAACAGTTTCACCAGATCACTAACTTGGATTAGTGCCTTTTTATCAACCCTGAAAGGAGGAAAGACAAGGTTGACCTTGGTAGCATTTGAACTCACATCACAAAGTGTTGTAACACATACCACAAGGTATTCTATTTAACCAATTCACTGCCTAGCAGGGGAGATTATCACAGGGGTTGTAGTTGTGTGTTGTCTATAACTAGAGAGGATAAGGTACAAGAATGTTCCCCTGGATAGGAGTGGAAGAAAAAGTTGTCGTGTCCACATTGATGGGTACTTTCAAGGTATTTGTTTAAGGAGTTAATAAATGATAAGCATGAGATGTGTAGGTTGCATGTGGATGAAGGTGTGCAGGTTGTTTAAAAGGTGTGAATTGTAGCATCTGCATGGGAGCATGTGTTGTTAGAAATGTTGTTGTCATTGATGTACAGGTAGAAAAGCATGAGGGATATTATCAAGCCTTGGGGATACATCAGAGATGATAGAATGTGGGTTGGGGAGAGCCACATCCATACATATTACAATGATGCAACCTTGTCAGAAGATACTGAACCAAGAAATTACAGATAAATGGGGAACATAGACAAGTAACTAAGCTAGATAGTTAATAAGCTGGATTTGACAGAAGGCTTTGCCCTATGGTATTCAAATTCATTGTTTTTGCATACAATTTCATGGGTGTATGTATGTGTGTTTGCATGTGTTGGACAAACTGGTACTGGATAAACATAGGTTTTATGCATGCATGTGTGTGTAATACATTGTACATATAAGATTTTTTTAACAAACCACCAAACAAGTGGCTCTTGAAGTCACAAATTTGAGTCTGTCATCAGTATTGAGTTCTTTTATCAGTAAATTTATTGTGGTATATTAGGGTTATTCTTTTATTTGTTTCAGTCATTTGACTGTGGCCATGCTGGAGTACCACCTTTAGTCAAACAAATCGACCCAAGGACTTATTCTTTGTACGCATAGTACTTATTTTATCGGCCTCTCTTGCCGAACTGCTAAGTTACAGGGACATAAACACACCAGCATCAGTTTTCAAGTGATGGCTGGGCTGGGGGACAAACACAGACACACAAACATATATATATATATATATATATATA
>NC_068998.1:40331463-40332691 GCF_001194135.2 Octopus bimaculoides
ATATATATATATATATATAAACACACACACAACATATATATTGTTTTTGGAAGAGATATCTGCATGACTGTATGTCACCATCACTTTGTGTTTCTCTATATAAGAGTGATGATGAGTAAGTGTGTGTGTGTGCATGCACACATGTGCATGTTCAGGCCTGTCCATGTATATATGTGTACACATGTAGATGAACATGTATATGCCTTTGTATTGGTGTAGGGGTGTTTGCGTGCATATTTAAACCCTTTATTATTCAACTTGATAAATTGACCAGTTGACATTGAGTGGTAAAGTTGGTGATTCATTGCCCAGTGAAACCTATTTTCTTATGTAGACATTGTCAGCAAAGAACTACTACTACCACCACCACCACCACGACCACTACTACTACTACAGGTGTATATATTGATCAGCTCTACTCAGTATTGATTCGTATGTCCAATGCTGTTATAACGCAGACACACACACGAATTTATATACATGTGTGTGTGTGTGTGTGCACGTGCACGTGTGTGTACTTACATAACTGTTTCTCTCTCTCTCTCTCTCTCTCTATCTATCTATCTGTCTGTCTGTCTCTCCATATATATATAACAGGGAGAGAGAGAGAGAGAATGAGTGATACTTCCATGAAGGAGCCAGTATATAAAAATGTATTTTTACATTTTTTAAAACTTTTTAATCTAGCATGCTTCAGACGGTGGTTGGGTGGTTGTGTACATGCATATAAATAAAATGAATGGTTTTCTTATCCTTAATATAATTCTCAACAGGCAGAATCAACATCTCACTGTATGTTACAAAGTTGGTCCATTGAATTACAGGTACAATCCACCTGACAGTCTTCCAAACCGTTTCCATCCATCCAATTTCATTCATCAAGCTTGCATTAACTCAAGACCATAGTAAAGTATACTTACTTAAAATACCTCACAGTGGCATTGAAACTGGGACCTCATCATTGTGAAGTTAGCCATGCCTGTACCCATAAATGTGTGTGTGTGCGTGTTCTTATTTCAAGTTATATATAATAACCCTTTAACATTGAACTGAAGAATTACTCACTACTGTTCAGTAGAGGATATATGTTTATTAACTTCTACAAAGAAAAGATTAATAGTAATTTCAAAGTTTAAGCTTGCTTGCCTTCATCAGTCTGACGAAGGTAAGCTAGCCAGAATTTCAATGTCACTGTTAACTTTTTCCTCGTAAAAGTTAATTACTTTAC
>NC_068998.1:40333101-40334187 GCF_001194135.2 Octopus bimaculoides
ATATATGTATATATATATATATATAGTAGAGCAGAATAGTCATCAGAATATATACAGCTGTATAAGTAATAGAATGTATAGAAAAGTAGTATAGACAATAGAATGTTTTGAAGATAATAGTTTATAGGTTGTAAATGTTTCTATAATTACTGGATTACTATTGTATTTACTATGTATATAAACAATATAAAAATTTGATAGTGTTTAAGTTGTAAACATTATGTAAACACTTGATTTAAAGTATATAGATTACAAACATTTATATGATCACTTCATCAGTTATTATAAATAACACTTGATTGGGTGTGTTTAGATTTTAAACATTATGTGAAGAAACAATTAATAGCTTCTAGATTGTAAACATTATGTAATTACTTGATTGAGTATGTTTGGGTTGTAAAATTCAAGGTATGAATTGTGATTGTGTATTTAGATAGTAAACACTATTTAATGACCAAGGTTTCAATGTATTGACATCTGGGCAGTGATAGGTGTGTTGAAAAGCTGAGACAATACAGAGAATTTGCAGAAAACATGAGTATCTGTCTGTAAATGTCTCTGAGTGTGTCTCCCGGTTTGCCTTTCTGGTAGTCAATTTATCTGCTTATCAATCTATCTACTGACTGTTTGGCCATGTGTCCTTGTTTTGTTTTCAAGGTTTCTGTTGTAGTTTTTTTTTCTCTCTTCTCTTGGTGTGTAAGCTAATCACATAAGCCTGGCACTCTTGAAATCTGAAATGTGCTACTGGCAAGTGAAGTGGGTGCATTTCATTTATGAATTGAAAGGATTGAAGGCCGCTTGCATGGATATGCACACACACATTCAAATATATGCATATATATATATATATATATATAGGAAAATGAAAAATTATTAATAAGGCAGAATGCTAAACTGGAAGCATATTTTAATAAAGATTTCTAACCGGCTTTCATTGTATAGCAAATTTTCAAGAAGAGGGAGAATGAAAATGTTTTTTACAAAGAAGTACAAAATGAAGAAAATAGTATATAAAAAAAATAATATATAAAAAAATAAATATACCAATACATTATATTGTCTTTGAGCTTTTAAAGTTCAATGGTA
>NC_068998.1:40334241-40341677 GCF_001194135.2 Octopus bimaculoides
GACAATATAATGTATTGGTATATTTATTTTTTTATATATTATTTTTTTTTATATATTATTTTCTTCATTTTGTACTTCTTTGTAAAAAACATTTTCATTCTCCCTCTTCTTGAAAATTTGCTATACAATGAAAGCCGGTTAGAAATCTTTATTAAAATATGCTTCCAGTTTAGCATTCTGCCTTATTATTATTTTTTATTTTCCTATTATTTCTCCACGTGCGGTTAACACAACCCCACTATTTACTGACTTATATATATGTATATATATATATATATATATAAAACAAAAAATATGTATAGAGAAAATTACATCTTTATTATAGATCTCACCTTATAAAGCCGACAATTGTTTTTATTGTATTAACAAATATATATGTGTGTGTGTATATATACTTACATATACATAGATACATACATACACACACACATATATATAGATAGATAGATAGAGAGAGAGAGAGGGAGAGAGTCAGACAGACAGACATATATATAGAAAATATCATTAAAATTAATATTAATATTTTCAAAAATATATGTTAACACAACATTATCAAAGTGATCCAAAATTAGTGAAATTCAAATTGAACATCTGAAATATTACCAGCAGATAAACAGTAACAAAAAGAATTCTTAAAGTGAATTCAACCTTGCTATATTCAACTAATGGTGATGCTATTGGATAATGAAAAATTTTATAAAAATAAAAAGTAAACATATTCAAGAAAAGGTCATTTTTGTATTCAACTATCGGTGGCATCATTGCATATATATATATATATATATATATATATATATATATATATATATAAATGGCACAAAACCACTATGATATTTTGCGTCACTGACTGATGAGAAAACTCAGCTGTGAATATTCCATGTATCGTGTCTTTGTCTATATTTCCTAATTGTTAAGTTTTCATCTAGTTTCCCATTTGCTCTGCTTTTGTCTAACTTTTTCTCCTTGTTGTGTTCTTTCTGTTCAACCCTTGATATATATATATGTATATATATGTGTGTGTAATATCAATAGTTTCTTATTAGGAAACTAATAGATTTTATACAGGGCTGCAAGGAGAAGTGCTCAGAATAACTGAGACAAGAGTAAAATATTAGTTATAGAATAATATATATATATACACGTGTGTGTGTGTGTGTGTGTGTGTGTGTGTGTGTGTGTGTGTATAAGCATATAGGCATGCACATACATAGTTGGAATCCCCATTAGCTTATAATTCAGAAAACACCATCTCTCCTAAAATTATATTTAACCCAGATATATCCTGTCTAAATATTATGTGATGGTAACTAATGGTGTCGTTTTGACCACAGGTCGGCTTAATCCGGATTGACCTGGGGCTAACAAACATAGACACAACTCCAGTTTGATTTGGCTTTATGAAGTCAACAGAGTAATTGTCAGTTAAAGTACTGGGGTGGCGGAAGATGAAACTGGTGTTCCAGCATGGTCACAGTCCTATAACTGAAATCAGAAAAAGAAAGAATAAATAAAAACATATAATCAACAACAAGGCTCCTTCATCATCTCACACAATATTGAAATCTTTTACTGTATTTTCCATGTTGCTATGAAATATAGCTGAGTGGATAGTGTATTGTCAGTTCATATCCAATTGCAGTTGGTTCAATGCATCTCTGAGTAAGACATTTTGATCCTACATGCCCCAACTCTCTTAACTGTTAGAAAACAAGTTAACATCTTATAGAAGTAGCTTGAGAAGCATGTGTGACACTAGAAATAACCTTTAAAATTTCCTCAGTTTTGTTACTGTCTTTATGCTAAAACTCTAAGAAAATGTTCTTTGTATAATTTCAATAAAGCTAAGTGTACATTTATTTCTTTGTGTGTGTGAAGTTTGAAAACTGATTTTAATTTCAGAACACTGCTTCAAAAAACATTCCCAATAATGATAACAGCAACAAGAACAACAACAGCAGTACCTTAAAAAAAAATACTATCTCTAATAACAATAACTATACCACTTTATTTGTAATAACAACAATAATAACGCCTTCAGCAACATTAGTGTTACGTCTAATAACAACATCAATACTACTTTACCATTAGTAACAACAGCAATACCATCAGAAGTACTATTGCTGCTACTATTACTTCACATAAACAAACACTCAAGAACACCTTATCTCTAACAACAACAACAACAAGCGGTGACAACTCATCACCACCTAAAAACAACAGTTAGAACAACAACACCACCACCCCTGCCTCTGGTACTTCATAAGTACAATAACTACAAATATGAACAGCAATAACAACAACAACAGGAGCAGAATGACTGAAGTATTAAATTATAGGTAGCAAGGCATCACCAATTGTGAATGTGTTTAAAATTCATTGTAATTTCCCATCAGAGTAAACAATTTAATTTCTTGTGGCAGTCGACAAACGATTTAAGTTGATTTATCAATAAAACAGCAACTTTGCTTTTATTTTCTAGAGGAAAATATCGGTTTATTTCACATTAAGATAACAATTTCCTTTGTTTCACCGTAATATATCAGTTTTATCTTTCAGTTAAATAATGATTACATTTTATTGTTTTCAATCTTATTCAGTTTGAGAGTTCTTTCAGACATGTTGCTTTTAGGTTAGTCTTCTGCAAACAACAGAAACTGTAATGTCTTTCGTCGACTTAGCTGCTGCCACTGTTTTTGTTGTTTAGTCCCAGATCTGCACTAATTGAGCAAACTTATGATGAAGGGCTTTCCAGCTGTGACCATCATGTCTTTTTAGAAGTATGTAGGACTAACATTGTCTAAGGTGTTCTTTCCTTATTTAAGATAAAAGAATGCAGTTTCATGGAGATTTTCGCTGCTATTTCTAGTGAATTGAACAATGTCAAGATCCTTATTAATTCAATAGAGTTATTTTGGTCTGTCATTTGATAATAAATGTATTAATTTTCTTCTTATAATAATTATTGTATGAGAAAGCATTCCTTCCTTCTTGTATTTAACTTTTATCATATGCCATCAATATCTTTTTATCTTTTACTTGTTTCAGTCATTGGACTGCTGCCATGCTGGGGCACCACCTTGAGAGGTTTTATCAAGCAAATCAACCCCCAGTGCTTTTTTTATTATTTTTAAGTCATACTTATTCTCTAGGTCTCTTTTACTCAACTGCTTAGTTGGGGGAAGTAAACAAACCAGCACCGGTTATCAAAGACCAACACACATATGTGTATACATATGTATATATGTGTGTGTGTGTGTGTGTGTGTGTGTCTCACAGCCGTCTTTCGGTTTCTGTCTACCAAATCCACTTGAGCTGGCCAAGGCTAAAGAAACCATGTAGTTGGGAAGCAAATTTCTTACCACACAGTCATGTCTACATCTATATGATATCTAAATAAACATAACCATGTTGTTTAAAAATTTGCTACACAACTACATGGTTTCATGTTCAATCCTATTGTGATGCACTTTAAGCACCAGGTTGTCTAATGAAATTCAGTACATGGAAGCTGTATGGAAACCCATCATATATACAAAAATGCGCGTGCATGCACACACAACATATGTATATATATATATATACATTAGGTTTTACAAGGAAAAGTTTTAAATTACTTTAGAGTTTTGGTCTCCTCACCTTCATCAAACTCTCTGATGAAGGTGAACTTGAAGTCACTGTCAATCCATTCCTTGTAAAAGTGACCAAAGATGCTCTCTATTAAAAAGTATTGAGATATCCTTCAGTTTAATATTGAATTGCTTTTATATATAACTTGACACAAGAACAAATATGTGGGGTTTTTTTTGTGAATTCTCCCCCTATATATATATATATATATATATATATATATATATATACATACATATATGGTACAACGTTTTAATGTGTTTATATTTCCAAGTGTTTGACACTGACTGCATCATTTATGTCAAAGAATAACTTTGTAGTTTGGTAAATATAAACTTATAAAAGAATTATCAAGCTGAAATAAGTACTGGGGTTGGTGTAATTGACTAAAACCCTTAAAACTAGTGCCTTGGCATGGTCACAGTCCAACTACCAAAACCAGTAAAAGAAAAAATAAGAATTCTAAAGACTGTCTTTTTATAAATCAGGGGCTATTACATTGTTAAATGTATTCTTTCTCTTTAAAGATGGTAGGAATGTAACTTGAGAGATTTGAGAGATATTTGGCTGTCTTTTCTAGCAAGTTGGGTGGCCAAATGCAGGTTTATTTAGTTGCTATATTAACTTCATTGTTCTCTTCCTATCATGGTGAAGTGAAAATGGGAAACATGCAGTGACTAAAGAGATTGTAATGACATATATATAATGTATATATATGTGTGTGTGTGTGTGTATATATATATATATTGTGGAACACTGAACTGTCATGTATTTATTACAGCATTTTGATGAAACAGTTTATGTTCTATAAAGCATTGACTACCATACCCAATTTCTGTAAATGCCCCTGTGGCTAATAAAAGAAATTATTATTATTATTATTATTATTATTATTATTATTATTATTATAGACATACATATGTTTGTGTATTTATATGTATATGTATAGTGTGTGTGTGTGTATGTGCTAAAATTAGGGCATTGTATTTGCAATGACATGTTTCTATAGTAATTGGAAAGATTGAATGATGTCTCTAAGATGTGATGAAGTAAGGTTCTGGTGATGATAGGGGAAGATGCCTCAACTCTTAATGGAGTTATAGGGAGGTCATCATGACATATGTCTTGTACAACTTGGTGGAACCCATTTCTTTCCATGTTTCTTCTTGATCAAAAGCAAGTGAGAGAAACAGACAGACAGCAGACAGGCAGAGTGAATGAGTAAGAGAGAGGGAGAGATGAAACGAAGAAGAAGAATCAATCCTAGTACTTTATTTTATCGACCTTGAAAGAGTGAAAGTTAGAATTGTCCTTGGTAGGGTTTAGACTCAGGGCACAGAAAACTGAAACAAATGATGTAAAGTATTCTTTGTGATGTTCTAACAACTCTGCCAATCAACAGGCTGTAATAATACCTGACTTGCATAATTCAGCAATGCAATCCTGGATATATAATGCATGTAGATGTATATAATGTATATAGTTGTAAGTGATGGGCAAACTGAGGTTTCAGTTGGTGGTTTAGAATAGCGGCAGCAGTAACAAAGAAGAAGAAAAAAATAGAGAGCAAAACACTGCATCTGTGTGTATTTGCTAGTAGTTGGTAGTTGAGTATTGGTGAATGTCTATTCACTAATCAAGTGGCCTTTTGGTTCGGTGGGGGATTGATGTGGTCAAATAGATTTTGTGTGTATAGCAACAGCAGCACTGCCCTGTATATGTGCGTGAAGGTCAAAAGATACTGTACAATGTTGTTGTTCTTCTTTGACCTTGGTTAACCCTGATTGAATAGACCTGTGATCAAAAGCATTCCAGATATGACCATCATGTCTTTTAAAGGGCATTTAACACTGCATTATCCATGTCCTTCCTTTCTTTAGATACCAGAAGTGATTTAGAGGAAATTGGGCTGCTTTTTCCTGCAGGTTGAATAACTTCATGAAGGCTTTCAAGATGTGATACTATGAAATATGTGGTGGGGGGTTTCATATGCTGATATTTAAATTTTCCCTAAACTATTCTATTCATTCTAGGAAAGAATACAATTGCTTACTCAAAAAAAAATTAAGTCTGATTCTAAATGTCATTAGCATATTTTTGATAAAATGACTGATGTTGACTTATGAAATAATTTCGTAAAAGACAGTAATTTTAGTAAATAATTATTAGGCTTAGGGTTCTGTGTAGATCCATCCATTTTCACTACCCATTATTCCTGGAAGTACAGTCCTTGGCCACCTCCTCCATAAGGTCCTATCTGAAGCAACTATCATTTCACTTACCTGCTGGAATCTCAGGCATGACCAGCTAAGACTATGGATATTAGCCAACCATTTCACCCATGTTCTACTCCTAGGTCTCCTGCTGGTTGGTTTGGCCTGAAGAGTCTGTCTTGTGATGCTTTTCTAACAGCATTCTAACCACATATTCATATTACTGGGACTGTGACCTCTCAATATGGAGAGGTAGTGGCTCAACCTGGAGAGAGTCCCTAATCTCCAAGCTATACACCCTGTCAAGTACCGTTACCCCAGAGATTCTTTGGAGGAATCCCATTTTGGCTGTTTGTATTCATGATCATATTCTTTCAGTCATTATCCAACATTCATGACCATAGATGAGGATAGGCATGAAAACTGAATTGAAGATAACAAGATTGGCTTTTTTACCAGCTGCTCCTGGCTTTTTCTATCAACCGTTTCTCTTCTGAGAATCAAATGTAGATGACGACCAATAATAAGTCAGGTAAAGAACTTGACAGGAATATATTGTCTTGCATCATACAGTCATGTGATAGTAGTTGGTTAGAAGAAGACAGGCAAATCATGAAGCTGGTACATGTAAAAAGCTGAACAGGATGTATCTTTTGGCAAGCAGTGATCTCATACCGCTTGGCATCCTGGGAAGGAAACAACCAATATGATGCAGAGAGAACCAAACAGGATGTATCTCCTATTTAGCAATTTCACACTGCTAAGCATGCTGGGGAGGGAACAGACAGCCAATGGGATACACACACACACACACACACACACACACATATATGTGTGTGTGAAAGAATAGGATTGATGGCTCACCCTACAGTGATGTCATACTGCAAAGAAACTATGGGATAGTGAATTAGTTTATTTTACATTCAAATTCTCTCCATATATTCCAGAAAACAAGTTCTAGAATGTTCCGTAACTATATTGTTGCTGAGATGATTTATCACTAGAGTGATAAAGATCGATTGAATTTTTACCACACTTTCCAAGTAATGTTTGCAATTCTAAATAGGAAAATATTTCAGTTATGACCTTTTAGCATTGCTATGGTTTCTTACATAATTGATTGATTGATTGTTTCTGTTAACCACAAGAATAGAAGTAAAACAACTGTATAGATATGGCAGTGGTTATTTCATGAGTTCAAATTTAATGGTGGCATTTTGTTGTTGTTGTTGTTGTTGTTTTTTTAGTCCCAGGTCAGCCCTGATCCAGTGGAGCTATGTGATAAGAGGTACTACAATCCAAACTCTTTATGGCTACATCATTCAGTGTGTCCTTATTTGTTTAAAACAATGGATGTGGATTGAGGTGTGGTGATCCTTCATTAGTTCCTTCCTTCTGTGTTGTACCCTTGATTTCTTGATTCAGGAGTGGTTGTGTGATAAGTAGCTTGTTTACCAACCACATGGTTCCAGGCTCAGTCCCACTGCTTGGCACCTTGGGCAAGTGTCTTCTACTATAGCCACGGGCCGACCAAAGCCTTGTGAGTGGATTTGGTAGACGGAAGCTGAAAGAAGCCCGTCGTATATATGTATATAT
>NC_068998.1:40342418-40348067 GCF_001194135.2 Octopus bimaculoides
ATATATATATATATATATAAACAATTGCAGTGAGGAAGGTGTTTATAAGCCATCTAAATTTAAATGTTGAAGTGAATCTAACAGTTTTTGTGTGTTTCTTAAATGGCTTATAAACACCTTCCACACTGCAATTGTTTTCGTTCCAGCACACGATCTCATGAGTTGAACAGACCAAGAGAAACTGACAAACCAGAGAACTGCCAAGCTCCAGTGTCTGCTTTGGTATGGCCTCTACAACTGGATACCCTTCTTAACATCAACCACTTTACTGAGTGAATTGGGTGCTTGTTTTTGTGTGGTACTGGTGCTAGTGAAGTCATCAATTAACTCACAAGACAAGACAAGACTCCCTCAACTGAGTCTGGGAGTTGTGAAGGAGGTGACTTTATGCCAGCAGTTGAGAGGTTAAAGTATGATAGACAGACAGGAACAAGTGTCTTACAGAAGGGAAGATATATGGCATCCCAAGCAGGAAAGAGAGACTATATATGTGTGTATGTTTAATGCTATGTGAGATTGTTACTTTGTAATTGTTGATATGTGTGTGTTTAATGTTGTGTTTGGTGTTATGTGAGCTTTTAGTGTTATTGTGTGATTTGGTACTGTATGTGTATATGTGTGTTTGGTGTTATGTGCATTTTAATGTTAAGTGTGCTTGTGTGTTTATTTAGAAAGTGAGTATGTCATTAATGTGGCTATTTCTGCAAAATTTCTTGGTTTTTCTAATGATTTTTGTTAATTGAATAAAGCTGTATGGTTTTGTATCATATTGTGTTACTATTTATAGTTGGATGTCCTACTGTTTCTGGAGACAAGTATCTAATCCAACTGTAGAAGCGTTATATATCATCTTTTCTTGTGTAACTCCACCAGCTCTAATTGTCCTGGGACCATATAAATGTGGTATACTGCGCTGATTTTTGGTTGGTACAATACAAATTCTGCGTGGTAAGAAGCTTGCTTCCCAACCAGATATTTCCGGGTTCAATCCGAATGCATAGCACCTTGGGGAAGTATCTTCTACTATAGCCTCAAACCAACCAAAGCCTTGTGAGTAGATTTGGTAGACAGAAACTGAAAGAAGCCCATCGTATATATATCTACTAACAGATGTAAGAGTGCATTTTTTCCCTGACTTATGGGCTCTTAAACAGCTTATATATATATATATATATATATATATATATATATTAGGTTGAAGAAAAAGTTTGTGCACCATGTTAAAATAATGCTTTTTATATATATATTTGTTGTGTGTGTGTTCATTCAGTTCATGTCGTGTTCAATGGTGACTCATGGCACACAAACTTTTTCTTCAACCTAGTATATAATATATGTGTGTGTGTGTGTGTGTGTGTGTGTGTATGTATGTATGTATGTATTATGAAATTTCAGTATTTAAATAACAAAGGTACCAAAGTAGAGTAGGGGATAGTGCACCAACAATGTGTACAGACATACACATACTTACTGAAGTAAATATGGATTTGTCCCTGCAGTTATGCATTGACTTACAAGCTTTGACCAAAATACACAATATGTACGCAAAGTCACACAAGAGTACACTCTGGTGCATATTCCACCGTCATCTATAAGCTCAAGATCCAACTCAGGCAAGGTTCCAGATGTGGTGGAGTATAAACAATAACACAAATGGGTTACAGAGCATCAAGCAGCAGTCATGATGTCAGCATTTTGATAGTGCAAATCATCATGATACAGCTTACTCTTTTCCAGTATTCATTTGACTTCCAGTCCTCCATGTCAGCTGACTTTTTCTTAGCTACAACTTTAACCGTTATGCTCTTCGATGCCATTGACCGTTCACTAACACATCATAATGTTGTATGAAAAAAGGAGACATAAAAAATCAGCAAATTTAGCTCAAACAGTCTCTGTCTATGTGTTTGGTGGGGAGGTTAGAAAGGAGAGACTGTGTTCATTGCCTCTGCATGTTTCCTAACATTGATAAGATTGATTTTGGTTGTTCAGCTTAAACAGTTGCAAATTGAAGACTACAAGTAAAATGCAGTCAGGAGGGGAATTCCAGGGGATTAGTATTATGAAAAAAAATGTGGTTGGACATATTGGTTAAGTGCAGACTCTCATTTCTTTTTTCTGGATTTCATGTAACTTCCAGTCAATCACATTGAACTGTTTTGATAGCCAACCCACTTGAGACTACCCCCTACTCATATGATACAAACTTCCTGTTTTAAAGTAATCTAAATTAAAACTTCCTTTTAGAATTTCACGTTAATTTATGTTTGAAACATCAGATTAATAATGGCGAAGGTATTTTAATTTTTTTCTTCATTATTTTCAAAATTAATTGAAAGAAAAACGGTGTGTTTTCAACAGAAATATGGTAACAAAAGGGTTAAGTTGTGGTTTGTGGTTTATTAAAGAGACTACTACAGTGTGGATAGCTCCTGTCCTTATCTTGAATTGAACTCGCTCTATAAGATTATCTCACTCCGTCAGATTATTTCCTTTTGGATTAATTCTTCCATTTCAGTGAGACATATTTGTTTGTGTTCTTTGATTTTGAAACATTTTATGACGATGTTGGTGGTGGCTGTATCGGCAGCAGCGGCAGTGGCAGTGGCGGTGGTCGGTGGTGGTGG
Source organism: Octopus bimaculoides (assembly GCF_001194135.2). Lineage (NCBI taxonomy): Eukaryota > Metazoa > Mollusca > Cephalopoda > Octopoda > Octopodidae > Octopus > Octopus bimaculoides. The sequence continues at coordinate 40,345,046 of NC_068998.1, forward strand.
TCATCATCATAGCAGCGGTATTGTCATTAAAAACCACCATGGTGGTGGTGCTTGTTGTTGTGGCCGTCGTCATCATGGTCATGGTGGTTGTGGTCATGGTGGCAGCAGTGGGAGTGGTGAGAGTTAAGCAGCAGCAAGTAGCAATGGCAGCAGTTATTGTAGTAGTAGTAGTAGTAGTAGTAGTAGTAGTAGTAGTAGTAGTAGTAGTTGTAGTAGTAGTAGTCACATTATTATGAACTCGCAGACAGTTAAGCATTGACTAGTTGAAGTTAATAACTTTAAAACAAAAGCCATCTATATTCATTGGTTCCCAGAAAATTTGATTTGTCGTCTTTGATATATCGAATTTATTTTGGGAATGTATGCTCTTTATGGAAATCATTTCAACATCAATCCACAATCTTGCTATCGCTCTCTTCCCATCCACCAATACTTGAAAGCCATTGCAGTTTTCTTTCAGTTGAATATGTAATCATTTTGTGATTGCTCTAAAGAAATTTGAATCTATGCTTTCATATCAGCACCAGGGTCCTTTATTTAATTTTTTTTTTCTCTCTGGCTGCTAGTTCAATTGTGTCTTAAAGGGGTGGTGAAGGTTTTTACCATAGATAAGAAAGAACCTGTGTTCTGTGGTAAATCATTGATAACTGGAAATATCGGCATCTTCGACAAACTGCTAGGATTCAGTTTAAAATCAAATCATCAGATCTCATGAAATACATTTTAAAACTCTCTAATGGTTAATTAAATGCTGTGAAAATATCAAATTAGGCTAGTTCAAACACCACGAAGAAGAGTGCATTGGGTAACAAATACTGAAATAAAAGGTATGTATGAGAAAGATAGATAGAGAGAGAGAGAGAGAGAGAGAGAAGGAAAGAGAGAGAGGTTATTGGACCATTACATATCTAATAACATCTCAATTGAGATAAAGAGGATGAATTTAAGAGTCTATTTACATATATAGATATACTTACATGTGTTTATGTATACATGTGCATGTACACAAGTGTGTGTATATTGTGTGTGTGCATGAATTAAATTCATACACTTATCTTGCAAATGTGCATTTCAGTGTTTTCATTTTAATAAAATCATAAACATACATATCATATATTTGTGTGTGTGTGTTTGTAAGGGGAGGGTATTCACAATCATGCATGTATATATATATATATATATATATATATATATATATATATAAGTGTGTGTGTGTAATATATATATATATATATATATATGATGATCCAAAAATCTGATTCTATAGGCAATTTACCATATGTATATTCTTTTGATCCAATAATTATAGTTTGGAACAAGGATATTTGGTGAAATATTAAGTGCAAATACTTTTGACTGTTATGTAATAGGAGCAACATATATCCATGTGTTAACTATCCTTTCTTATACCTAAATAAATATCAATATGAAATGTGTATTTAACAAGACAATGTTCCACCAGATTTGTGCTACCCTGCAGCAAACCATGAGTTTTAGTTCCTTCTTCAGTCCTCCTTGCCATTTGCACCAGTGTCAAAGGCCCTGAGAGAGGTCATATTGCAATCCTTCCTCCTAACAAAATCATGGAAAAAGAGAAGAATTTTTAATTATCCTGAAGCAATATGAACTTCGTTTTAATGTGGGTTGTCGGCAAAGTTCTAGGTTTCTTGATGGTACTTGATGCTATGAAGAGTTTACCTACAGGAACATCATATGGTTAATTTAAGACCATCCAATTTACCAAACTGGACAAGTTCATATTTTCATTGGTTCAGCATCATATTATTTTCCTTGGTCCATTGAACATTAACATCTGATTATTTTAATTTTTAATTTTCTAGACCAACTAATGTACATTATTATATATTAATGATGCTTTTATCACTATTTCAACAAATACAATTAATGTCTGGAGTTAACTCCCATACTTGCTGGCATGATGCAAACAATATTAGTTTATTACTAATGTTGTTTACTAATGCTGCCTGGTACCTTAGTCAAGGGTCTTCTTCAATAACCGCAGGTGAATCAAGGTCTTGTGCATAGGCTTGATAGATGAAAACTGAAAATAAGCCCCTTTCTCTGTGTGTGTGTGTGTGTGGTGTGTTCTTGTCTTGACATCATGAACAGTTGTAAATGTGTGTCACTATCGTACAAATGTTGTTTGCAATCTTCAATGAGATCATGTCTGGTCATATGCTGTCATTGGAAAGACTAGGGGAAATTTTACCATACTTGGTAACGAGTACAGACTGGCCATAGAAAATCTGCCTCAACAATTTTTAGACTGATCCATGCCAGAATAGAAAAGTGGACATTAAAACAACAATGATGACAATGACAACGACAACAACTTTCCTATACCACATAAATATTTCCAATTAGAGTTCTTAATGCTATATGCATTAAATATGCTGACACTAATTTAACATAGAGATGAGATTCCAGCTTAATAATGCTTACTGCACTGTTGATGTCTTTCTGAGGCTTAGAATCATTTATGAATGAAAAAAAAACACTATTGATTTTGCACTGCTCGGTCATATTTTAGGTTGTTGTTTAACCCTGCTCAATTCTGATCCAGCAGACCTATCTTCAAAGACATTCCAGGTGTGATGTTCTCCACCTGTTTTTCTTTTTTTCAGGTATATATATTTATATATATATATATATATATATATATATATATGATAAATGTTTGAAAAATGGATACATTTAGTATTGACTATCGGGGAAAAAAAGAGTTATGACTTGCTTGAGTAGCAAAAGACTGACTCAACCAAAATAATATATGTGTATGTATGTATGTGTATATATATATATATCATCATCATCATCGTTTAACGTCCGCTTTCCATGCTAGCATGGGTTGGACGATTTGACTGAGGACTGGTGAAACCGGATGGCAACACCAGGCTCCAATCTAATCTGGCAGAGTTTCTACAGCTGGATGCCCTTCCTAACGCCAGTGTAGTGGGTGCTTTTACGTGTCACCCGCATGAAGGCCAGTCAGGCGGTACTG
>NC_068998.1:40348302-40352566 GCF_001194135.2 Octopus bimaculoides
ATATATATATATATATATATACACATACATGGATTTTGATATTCCCTAATATTATAATATATATACATATATACATACCCATACACACACACATGCAAATATATATATTGACCTACTCACCTAGCCAGCAGGATGGTGTCATTCAAAATCTAGAACAGTGCAAAGCACATTACAACCAGCAGTGTATATAACATCCAACAGTCTTGTCAATACTGTGATACTATGATATGTATGTATGTATGTATGTATATATCTCATCATCAGCATCATCATTTTTATATCCTTTTTTTTTTTGCTTGCATGGGCTGCATTTCTTTGTCATTTCCTTTATCATGTTCAGTTTCTCAAGATCAGTTTTCATCACTTCTTTTCCATGCCTCCCTCTTCTGCGGGTTCCTTCCACTTGGATTGTTTGGTGCCTCTTTACCCAACTGTCATCCTTCATATGCATCGCACGTCCATCCTGGTTCAGTCATCTCTCTTGCACACTACATCTGATTCCACTTTATACCCAGTCTTTCTCTCAGCTCATTTGTGCTTTGTCGTTCATGCACACTAAACATTGCTCGTCCAGCAGAGCATGCTCACCTCTTTTCTTTCTAGCCTTTACACATCCCCCTACATCTCATGCCCATGTTTTGCAACCATGCATCATCGCACATCACACAATCTTCTCTTCTATTCGGGAGAATCCCTTTCTTGCCAGCAGATGTTATAACATGTGTGGTTTGTGTGTATCTATGTGTGTGTGTTTGTGTATGTATGTATGCACATATATTTATGTACATATACATATATTAATATATACACACATGCACATACACATACACATATGCATATACATATATATTTATGTGTGTATTTGTGTGCATGTATGTATATATGCGTGTGTGTATCTATGTATGTGTGTATATGTATGTATGTATGCACATATTTTTATGTACATATACATATATGTGTATATATACACACATGCACACACATACGCACACATATATATATATACATACATATATATGTATGTGTGTATTTGTATGTATGTATGTATATATGTGTGTGTGTGTGTGTATCTATGTGTATATGTATGTATGTACGCACATATATATTTATGTACACACACACACACACACACACACATATATATATATACTCACATGCACACTTACATATATATGTATATGTGCATGTATGTATATGTCTGTGCGTGCGTGCATGCATGTGGTGACGGTGATCAAGTTGTTTGATGTCTATTGAACATGCTATATGACATCAGTGGTGTAAAAGCATCAGTTAGAATCTGTATTACGTTCATTAATATTCCTTCCTTTCAAATCTTGCAAACTAAACTCAACGTTCTTGAATTTCCTTCTTCCTCTCTGTCAAATAAGGATTAACCCTGATAGAAATGGAAAAGAAGAGAAACACACAAACACACGGCAACAACAAAAATAATAACTATAATGATAGGGTTTTTTGGTGTTGTTTTATTTTGTTTATTTTTTTTAGTAATAATTAACTTTGCCAAAGATTATTGACTGCAGTAGAAAAGTAAAAAGAAAAAAAAATTAATGATTTCTTAACCAGCAACAACAACTATTGTAGATGATAATAATAATAATGATGATGTAGATGATGATGATGATAATGATACAACAAACAGAAAATCACAAAGATTATTATAAACCATATCCTTCTGCTCAGACGTTGTTCTGTGTTGTTTTTGTTTTGTTTTGTTTTGTTTTGTTTTGTTTTTTGTTTTTTTTTATATATTGCAATAACTAAATTCCGCTGTGACTGGGAAGATTAATAATATCGCAGTAATTCAGAAGTGATTGAAGGAGACGAATGAGTAGAAGAAAAAGTGGTGGCAGGAATAGGAGATGAGATGGCAGATGAAGGAGATGAGGAATGAAGAATAACAACATTGGCATCAATAATGATAAAAGGACAAAGAAAAATAATACAAAAATTGAAGGAAGTGGGTGATATTATTTTTTTTTTAAATAAAGAATAACAATAATTATAATAATTGCTAAAGCAGTATCTAAAGATAGCATAATAATAATAATAATAATAATAATAATAATAATGATAATGGTTTCAACCTCAGTGGAATTTGAACTCAGTACATAAAAGACAGATGAAATACTGTTAAGCATTTTGCCTGGCATACTAACGATTCTGCCAGCTCGTCGCCTTAATAATAATAATAATAATAATAATAATAATCCTTTCTATTATAGGCACAAGGCCTGAAATTTTGGGGGAGGAGTTAAGTTGATTAAATTGATGCCAGTACTCCACTGGTACTTAATTTATCAACCCTGAAAGGATGAAAGACAAAATTGACCTTGGCGGAATTTGAACTCAGAACGTAGTGACAGACAAAATACCACTAAGCATTTCACCCGGCGTGTTAACGATTCTTATTTCTTTATTGCCCTCAAGGGGCTAAACATAGAGGGAACAAACAAGGGCAGACAAAGGGATTAAGTCAATTACATCGACCCCAGTGCATAACTGGTACTTAATTTATCGGCCCCGAAAGGATGAAGGGGAAAGTCGACCTCGGCGGAATTTGAACTCAGAACGTAACAGCAGACAAAATACCGCTAAGCATTTCGCCCGGCATGCTAACGATTCTGCCAGCTCACCACCTTAATAATAATAATGATAATAATGGTTTCTAATTTAAGCACAAGGTCAGCAATTTTGAGGAGAGATGATTAATCATAGACTTGTACTTTATTTAATCAGCCCTGAAAGGTTGAAAGGCAATAATAATAGTAATAATAAAGGGCTGAAAGCCATCAACCCCAGTTCTTGGCTGATACTTTATTTCATTGACTCCTGAAAGTTGGCATTGGCAGGATTTCAATGTAAAGGGATATAAGTGAATACTACAAAGAAATCTCTCCAGCTCATTAATGATTCTGGAATCCACTGCCTAGATAACGATTTCTTTTATTTATCACAGGAGCTCAAAATGTTAGGGGCAATATGGAGGATGAAATACAAGAAAAAAGGATTTACATCAAATAAAAAAGATAAATGATCAATAACAATAAAATAAGGGCAAGAAAGTGTCCACAAAATGGTAAGGCAACCACATATATTTTGGATACCCCATATAAAACCCCTGGTTATCCTGATACACCTAAGGCAAATGCCTTCTCCTAGTGCTTGCTTCCAGCCTACAACTCCACAGAGTGAGTCCATTAAACCATCCTCATTTCACAATTTATACCCATCTTTTATGGAATTTACTTGAAAGTATCACATCTCTCACTACCGTCACCTTATCAGGTATTACTTGAAGAAGTTGACAAGGGCTTGACCTGAAAGGGAAAAGTTCTGGCTTCAAACCTTTCAATTTCCTTCACTGTAGCCACTATACAGGAGAAGTCTACCTACTCTTCTGTGGGTTGATTTTCACTATAGACCTAGCTAATACCAGATTCATGCTACACATGATAATAGCTGTTGGACATAAACCCCAAATCAGCAATGTACAGATACTGAACAAGTGTGTATTAGGTACTATTGTCACACTTTGGGCATCTCCTGCAGAAAAAAAAACAAAACAATAAACAAAAAAGAAACGCTTATCAAACTGTCTGCATTGATGTCTAGAATTGTTCACAGACCATAAAGTTGGGAAAAAGGAACAGATGATTATATTGTTCCATCCCCTCAGTGTACTTAACTGCTATTTTATTTTAACTATAGGCACAAGGCCTGAAATTTTAGAGGGAGAGGAGAAGTCGGTTGCATCAGCCCCAGCACTTAATTGGCACTTATTTTTATCAATCTTGAAAGGATAAAAGGCAGAGTCAACCTTAGCAGAATTTGAACTCAGAGCACATAGACAGATGAAATGCCATATGAAGAAGACAGAAAATGTTTGGAAAAAAAAAGAACTGTGGATGCCTGTTGACAACAGTGACAGTGGCAGTAGTGGTGAAGATTTGGCAATGGCAGTGCTGTTAATGGGGGATAGCGGTAGGATGTGGTGGAAGATGAGGTCGTTAGGATAGTGGTGCTGCTGTTTGTAGTTTATGATGGGGCTGAGGAGGATAGTTTTATTGGTGGTGATGGTGGTGTTTGGGTGTTGTTTGCAGTTGATTGTAATGGTGGTGGTAGCAGTACTGGAAGTGGTGATAGCAGTGCTAGTGCTGGTGTCAGTACTCATGGTGGTGGTGGTGGCGGGGTTGCTTTGTTGTTGTTGTTGTTGGTGGTGGTGGTGGTGGTGGTGGTGGTGGTG
>NC_068998.1:40352740-40355529 GCF_001194135.2 Octopus bimaculoides
ACCTCATCATCCCTTTCAGTATCTTCAGGTTTTCAGCTTCCCAGCATCATTCAGCTTACCATCTTTGACTCTTCGGTAAACATTTCATCATGATGGAATCAGTTCAGTCTTTGTACTGATTTCCTCGTCAATCCATTTTGGAATTTTTTTTTTTTTTTGTTATTTTTTGGTTGTTATTTTTTGGTTATGTTTCTGTTAGACTTTTTAATGCATTTTGAATTATCGTTTGGCAGATTAGGAAGACACTACACACATACAATACACATATATATACACACATACAATACACATATATATACACACACACATACATATGCACATAAAAAAATGTATATACTATGCATTTATGTGCTTACTTTTATATGTATGTAAATACACACACACACACATATGCATACACAATGATATTTGTACTTGTATTTTTCACACCTCTCTTACTCCTATACACTGATAAAGCATGTGTATGTTTTATGTATATCTATATATATATATATATATACACACACACATATACACACACACACACATATACACACACACACACACACACATATATATATATATATATATATATGCATGTATATAAATGTGAATGTGTGTTTATATATACGAGCATCAAAATGTGTACATAAATATATGTGTGTATGTAAATAATTGTGTGCACATGCATATAGCATGACAGATATACATTTATATATATAAATATATATTTGCATTTATATACATACATACATACATATATATATATATATATATATATATATATATATATATATATATATATATATATATATATATATATATATATATATATGTGTGTGTATGTATATATATATATATATATATGAATGTTTGTGCATAAATATATACTTGTGATTGTCATACTCCTATAAAATGCACATATACCTCACTTACATGTATATACTTATATATACATGAACAGTAAGCATGCATGCATATGCTTAGCACATGCATGTGGGCTTACAGAGAATCGCTCCATGTTTAATCAACCTGATAGAAATAGCAGCCAAATCTACCTTGAATCACATCCTTGTGTCTTCCATAAAGAAAGGACATATCAGATAATTCTGTCCTGCTTCTAAAAGGACAGGATGGATGTTGCTGGAATCCATTTGATTATAATCAGATCTGTAATTATGGGTCTGCTGGATGTTTGGGTTGACATAAGGCTTAACACCAAAAATATACAACACATAAATGACATATCCAAATGCACATACACACACATTTTACATATAAACATATATATACAGACACACATATATTCAACATAAACATAGATACATGCTCTCGACAATGTTGTTTAGAAGAGAATTTGAACTCAATTCCAATGCATGTCAGTGAAGAATGTAAACATTGCCAAGAAAACTGACAAGCTGGTGCTTTCAAACAAAAATTCCCTACAGTATTTGTTCAAGTTGCACAGACACTATCACTGATGATTGATCCATTAAAAACACATGACCAATGATGTTGTTATTCACAAAAACCACACACACACACACACACACACACATATCACTCCATTGTAGGAGACAATGTTTAGCCCCAAGTCACATCTGATGATCAAGTAGATCTATCATCAAATGCAGTCTAGCTATGACCAACCTGTATTTTATTCACAGAAAGTGCTTTGAGAATTACATTATTCAGTGTGTCCCTCCCCATTTAATATGATAAGATGTGAGTCAAGGGAAAGTTAACTGCTATTTCTTGCAGTTTGACTGATCATGTAGAGCAGTGGTTCTCAACCCGGGTCCATACTGACCTTGGAAAATCATATAAGATTTTGTTGTTAAAATTTATGCACAATAAATTGGTTATATCTCTACAAAACACAAAATATTTTAACAATTAGGCATAGGAGTGGCTGTGTGGTAAGTAGCTTGCTTACCAACCACATGGTTCCGGGTTCATTCCCACTGCGTGACACCGTAGGCAAGTGTCTTCTACTATAGCCTCGGGCCGACCAAAGCCTTGTGAGTGGATTTGGTAGACGGAAACTGAAAGAAGCCCGTCGTATATATATATACGACAGGCTTCTTTCAGTATATATATATATATATATATGTATGTGTGTGTTTATGTTTGTGTGTCTGTCTTTGCCCCCCCCCCCCCAGCATTGCTTGACAACCGATGCTAGTGTGTTTACGTCCCTGTAACTTAGTGGTTCAGCAAAAGAGACCAATAGAATAAGTACTAGGCTTCCAAAGAATAAGTCCTGGGGTTGATTTGCTCGACTAAAAGGCTGTGCTCTAGCATGACTGAAACAAGTAAAAGAGAATTCCTTTATACAATTCCTAATAATATTTGATTATAAAAATATATGATTCTTTTCCACATGGGGGCCCAGTACAGTAGAATAGGAATCAAAGGGATCCATAGGCAAAAGATGGTTGAGAATCACTGCTGTAGAGGCTCTTTCTTGGCTGAAAGTATAGCAGTTAACAGTATATTGTGTAATCATCATCATCATCATCATCATCGTTTAACGTCCGCCTTCCATGCTAGCATGGGTTGGACGATTTGACTGAGGACTGGTGAAACCGGATGGCAACACCAGGCTCCAGTCTAATTTGGCAGAGTTTCTACAGCTGGATGCCCTTCCTAACGCCAACCACTCAGAGAGTGTAGTGGGTGCTTTTACGTGCCACCCGCACGAAAACGGCCACGCTCGAAATGGTGTCTTTTATGTGCCACCCGCACAAGAGCCAGTCCAGGGGCACCGGCAACGATCTCGCTCGAAAAACCTCATGTGTCACTCGCAC
>NC_068998.1:40355608-40360953 GCF_001194135.2 Octopus bimaculoides
ATTAGTTATAGATGTGAAGTACAGCAATTAAGAAAATGTTGTGTAGGGTGGTTGTTATGTTTGTGTCATGTGTATTATGTATAGAATAGTGTTGTAATTACGTGTATGTAGTCTGGTAGTTGTGTGTGTATTGTGTAATGTGGTAGTTATGTATGTGCTATGTAGTAGTTGTATGTTATGTGTAGTGTAGTGGTTGTATCGTATGAGTAATGTTGAAGTTACATGGTATTTGTGTGTTGTGAGGTAGTTATGTATATATTGTATAGTGTGGTAGTTGTCCATATGTTGTGTGTGCTGTGGTAGTTATACAGTAATTATAAATATATAGTATACACTGCAGCATTTAGAAATTTATATATTTTCTTAAAATCAGGTATTTTTGCACCTGCTTCCTCTATATAATGCCATCCAACTGTGAAGGTAGTGTAACACTTGTAGACTTTATTTTTATTGTTTTATATACTGAAAGTAACACAACTTCTATATTATTACTGAAAGTAATTATGTACTTTATAAATAATTTAATTCTCATTTTTGGCGAAACTCCCAAAGGATTCAAGATCAGTAATTTATTATGTAAATATAAGTTGGTTTACAACTTCATAACTTCCTTTTATTTTCTTCTTGTTTTTTTTTTTGTATTTTTCATTATTTTTCCCATACTAGGATGAGTTTGTCGGATGTGAGTTTACTAAATTTAGGTATTTGCATACAATTTGTTTGAATATCTGTTTTTAAACAGTCACATGACTCCTCTTGATGTTAAAATATCAGACATGGACTGTCTGGCTGTAGTACTTGTTACATTAGACAGAAGCTAAAATATGTGAAGCTCAAATCCACTGCAGATGTCTTGTTGGATAATTAGAGAAGTGCACATTTAATGTCATTTTGTCTCATGTCACATAGCTTTCAATAATATGCTCCAGTATGGCTGCAGTTTAATGATTGTAATGTGTAAGAGGATAAAAGAATCAGGCATGTATCATCATCATCATCATTTAACATCCATTTTCCATGCTTGCTGGCATAGGTTGGATAGCATGACAGGAACTAGCAAGGCCAGGGACCACACCAGGTTCCATAGTCCGTTCTGGCTTGGTTTCAGTGGCTGGATGCCCTTCCTAATGCCAACCACTCCACAGAATGCACTGGGTGTTTTTTTCTGTTGCACCATCATCAGTGCTTTGCACTACATATCTCTGTCCATGGTCATCTCCTTTGTAAGGTTCGGCGTTTTAAAAACCAAGAATGACTTTAATTTGCAATCCTCGTTTGTTTCTTAAAATTATTGCTGTGGTAGTCATTACTAGCCAATGAGTTCCTAGTTAAATGCTCCCATAACTAAGGCAGCATTCCACTGGGGTAGGGATTTTTTCAATCAAAACCTGATTAGTTTGGTTCCTGACCAGGTGGCATCATGTTTGTCCTTGAGCAAGACACTTCATTTCATGTTGCTTCAATCCACCCAGCTGAAAGTGAGTACCTACTGAGTACTGGTACAGCCATCTCACTTCTCTTACCCTGGCCGTCACATCTTAGATGTTCCAGTAGGTCAAATTGGTTAGAGGATCAAGGGGTTGTTTATGTCTGTCCATGACTATATAAGCACCTGAAATAATTTCTGAAAAGATATTTTCCCAAGTAATGCTCACTATGATTCTTTATTTCCTACTGTAGGTGCAAGCAGGGCTGTGTGGTAAGAGATTTGAGCAAGTGTCTTTCGCTATAGCCCCCTAGGCCAGCCAAAGCTTTGTGAATGGATTTGGGAGATAGAAACTAAAAGAAGTCCATCTCTCTCTCTCTCCCACACACACACACACACTCACATTTATATTATGTAACGAGGCTTATTATGTGGTAAGGCTTCAACAAGTAGAATAGCACTCGATCAGCAAGAGAGTAAAGATAATGTTATAATAAAAACCCTAAGTCTTCTGAAATTCAGTTACCCAGGGTTTTGTTGCCAAAACAGTAATTTATTTCATTATTTTTCAAGCTGAGAACAAGACTGTTTGTCAGTTGCTTTTTAAAGCAGATGACGTTGGAATAGGGAATGCTCATAAGAAAGAAGACAGGAAGAAAAGCACAGGGCAGATAAGCAATGTTACAATAAACAAATGTTCGAAAAATGTGTAAATAAGATATTAATGATTTACAATGTGTTCAGTGGCTTATTTTTAAATTCCACCAAGATGTATTTCTTAAAATGCAGACAAAGAAAAATCTCATTTCCGGAATTTACGTAGTTGTTGTGGCTCTCAAGTTCTTCAAGAGATATAGTTTTTCAAGAGAACACATTAAACATCTTTTTGGCCTGTTGATATAGGATTTGGTTTTGGAAAGGATTTTCCATTTGACATTGTATTTAATCCCTTTGTCTTTAAGTTTCCTGATTGAAGCTGAAAGGGTAGTTGAATGTCTCTTATGATGTCTAAAAGTTGAAAGATGGTTGTTCAAGACTTGTGGTTTTCATTATAACATATGTATATATGTAGGTATATGTGTGGGCAAGTGTGTGTGTTTGTGTCTCCTTGACTTGTCATTGTGAGATTGTTGTAAATGATTGTCACTGTAACATAAGCAGTTTCATTCATTTCCACTATTCAGTGAGACAATATCTGGTCGTGGGGAAACGTTACCTTGCTTGGAAATAGGTAAGGGTTGGCGACAGAATGAGCATCTAGCCATAGAAAATCTGCTACAATAAATTTCATCCATCACATAGAAGCATGGAAATGTGGATGTTAAATGGATGAGGGTGATGGTGGTGGTGTCTAATTAATTAGGCTAGTGATTAAGTCCCATTTCTCTAATGTCAGATGGTTGCAGACAATGACTTTCTTTGGGTCAGTAACCAGCCTTTCCCAAATAACTTTACTTGTGGATGAAACAACATATTTCTTTTTCGTTTCTAGCTCAGTGATTAATGGAGATAATACCCAGGACCTTCAAAGTCCCTCTGAGACTGGGTCAGATCAATACAATTTATGTTCAGTTTGGCAGTATCCATGACATTTGCTGGCCCTCTGAGACTGATGATATTGATGTGGCTTATGTTCAGTTTGAATATCTGTAAGCCAACACCTGCAGAGAAAATGTCGATGGTGTAGGAAGCTTGGGGTTGTGGGGTTACAAGGGATGATGTTCCAGAGAGGAAAGATTGAGCATGGTGATTAGTGGAAATGCCAATCAAGCTGATTTTATCAGTGGCAGTAAACAGTCAGTAAGTTTAGAAGAGCAGTGACTGGTATACCCCTTGGAGGCAGGGGAGAGAAAAACAAAGAAAGAGAGAGAGAGAGAGAGATACAATGATGGGCAAGTATTTGTATTTATCTGGTAAATATAGTTCCAAATGCTTGAGTAGTTGAATAGTATTTATGGTCCACTTTAACCCTTTTGCTGCCATATTTCTGTGGAAATGCTTTGCCACGATTAATTTTGAAAACAATGAAGAATTTTTACTAAAATAATTTTGTTATTTTTATCCCTGTTGTTACCAATCCACCTGGGAACACCCTAGGTTCTATGACATAAACTTACTGTTTTGAAATGGTCTGAATTATAATCTTTCATCAAAATTTTATGCTAAATTGTTCCAGACCCCAGCTTAATAATTAGAAGGTTATTTTACTAAATTCATTATTTTAAAAAAATATTTATTTCTAAAAAGCAGCATATGCTATTTTAAAAAAATATTTATTTCTAAAAAGCAGCACATGCTAACAGAAATATGGTAACAAAAGTGTTTGAAATAGAAATTAACAAGGAATTTTGATAGAAAGTTTTAACTTAGATCACTTTAAAACAGAAAGTTTCTTTCATAGAACTATTAGTGGTCTTAAGTGGGTATCATAGAACTATTAGTGGTCTTAAGGAGTATTCATGCTACATACAGGATCAGCAATGGTTCAGGATCAAATGATTTTCTACTACTATAAAGGCAAATCAAAGTTTGTGTTGGAACCTTGGCTTTGAAATGTATGTGTAATGGCCATGAAGTACCATCAAGAATGGCATGGCTTGAAATTTATATGAAGTGTAAAGTATGATGGTGTTAGCTGTGCATTGCTCATGAGTTGTAACTGGTGCTTTTATCCAGCTTCCAGAAGTGAAAGTTATAAATCATGGCTCCTTGTATTCTGATAATTAAATCTTCCTTCCATAACGTTGTCATGTTGTTCATTTTCAACTTCCAACTTCAAACCTCCTTGCAACTTCAAATCATGCTCTTGCCACTGGGTGTTGAAATTGCCTTTCTGTATGAAAGCTGTTTGGAAGACATTTAGAATAAACTGTTTCTGCTTTAGCTATTGATCAGTACAGCAGCATACACCTCCATGTACGCGTGCATGTGTGTGTGTGTGTGTGTGTACATATATTATTTGCTAACAAGAACAGAATTGACAATGACTTCAAAGTCACTATCAACAATCTTCTTCTTAAAGAATAATAAACATGTTATTTTAAAGTCAGTAAGCTGATGGAATTGTTAGCACGCCAGGCTAAATGCTTAGCAGTATTAAGTCCATCTTTACATTCTGAGTTCAAATTCTACCAAGGTAAAATTTGCCTTTCATCCTTTCAGGGTTGGTAAAACAAGTACCAGTCAAGTACCGGGATCGATTTAATCAACTTCCCCACTCCTCTCAAAAACTGGTGACTCAGCGCCAAAATTTGACACCATTATAACTCAACATAAAAGCAAACATTAATAGAGATAGCTAGCTAGCTAGATAGATAGATAGATAGATGGACGGACGGACGGATGGGCGGGCGGACGGACGGATGGACGGACGGACGGGCGGACGGATGGACGGACAGGCAGATAGATACATACATACATATATTTTTGGGGCCTAACAGAAGGGATTTTATTTTATTTAAGAGGAAATCAGAAACTTGATGTTGTATATAGTTTTAAATATATGTATGCATATTTGTATGTTTCTATGTACATATATACAGAGTGCAATGGGTAAATTGTCACCACTTTATATTTTTAATTTCGTGCATGCACATTGCTTGTTTTTGGTTTTGGCAACTACACAGTATAGTAAGGTCAGTTGGGTACTGTCTGTGAGAAAAACAGCACCATGATGCAATTCACTCTGCCAGAAATTTAGAAATGACATGCTGTACTGCTTGGCATTCACACTGGAACTTCCGATATGAACATTTCAGAGTGATTTCATGTCAATCTGAGGACAGTGCCATCTGAGGACATGTATCAAGACTGATAAAAATCAAACATCCAGTCAACATCATGGTGTCTGGAGTGATCACTAGTGATGGCGACATTATGCCTCCATTCATCTTCCCACATGGCCTTAGACTCAACACGG
>NC_068998.1:40360963-40361863 GCF_001194135.2 Octopus bimaculoides
GGCGACATTATGCCTCCATTCATCTTCCCACATGGCCTTAGACTCAACACGGAGTCCTACATCAAGTGCCTGGAGGAGGTAGTGCTTCCCTGAGTCAAGAGGGTGGCTGCTGAAAAACCCTATGTCTGGCAACTGGACTCTGCACCATACCACACAAGCAGGAGAACCCAGTCATGACTGTCAGACAATTTCTGCAACCATATCACCCCTAACATTTGACCATCTAACTCCCCAGACTGCAACCCCCTTGATTATTACGTGTGGGGTGCAGTTGAGCGAGAGACCAACAAAACTCCTTGTAACACCAATGATGAACTGAAGTCAAGGATTATGGCAGCACTCACCAACTTTGTGAGCAAGTGTATATGTTTAAGTGTGTCCCTTTGTTAGGTAGGCCCAGGATATGTTTGTATTTAGCTAATTTTTGTCTTATTGGATTTAATCCTTTGCTCTGGCAATGCAAAGGTCAAAGGTACAAAGTCCAGTATTTACAACCTTAATAACTGGGTGTGTCAACATTTTGTAATGGAATTTTTTTTATACACACACTTTATCTATATCATCATCATAATCATCATCATCTAGCATCTATCTTCCATTCTAGCATGTGTTAGACAGTTCAACAGGATTCAATGAGCTATATATATATATATATAATATAATATGATATTATATTATATTATATGATATCATCATCATCATCATCGTTTAACGTCCGCTTTCCATGCTAGCATGGGTTGGACGATTTGACTGAGGACTGGTGAAACCGGATGGCAACACTAGGCTCCAGTCTGATTTGGCAGAGTTTCTACAGCTGGATGCCCTTCCTAACGCCAACCACTCAGAGAGTGTAGTGGGTGCTTTTACGTGTCACCCGCACGAAAACGGCCACGCTCGAAA
>NC_068998.1:40362074-40362336 GCF_001194135.2 Octopus bimaculoides
TCTCACGCACAGCACATTTCCAAAGGTCTTGGTCAGTAGTCAGGTCTCGGAATATATGATTTATATATATAGTTATACTTAATGTGTATGTATGTGTATATATATATATAGATAGATAGATATAGATATACTCACACACACATATATGTACATTATATATGTATATATATTCTTTAGATATATATAGTTACTTTGTGTGTGTGTGTGTGTGTGTGTGTGTGTGTGTGTGTGTGTATACATATATATACATATATATATATAT
>NC_068998.1:40362346-40376156 GCF_001194135.2 Octopus bimaculoides
TGTGTGTGTGTGTGTATACATATATATACATATATATATATATAGATCTTCAGACAATGACTAACTTATATCAGCCACAAATCAATAAGTTGCCATTAATATATACTACAGCTATGTTAGCTCCATCTCAAAGCTTGTTTTATTCGGTTCACAGATGTAAAGATGTCATTTTTGAAATCATCCTTTCTTCTTGTTTTGGTAACATCAGAAACAATGATGATGATGATGACGATGACGATGACGAGGATGATGACGATGACGACGACGATGCCAGTGACAAACACTTCACAAACTTCTTCACTCTTGAGACTGAAAAATTACTACTACTACTACTACTACTACTACTTCCACCACTACCACCACAGCTGGTGCTGCTGAATCTTACCTTCCTTCTTCTCTTCATCCTTCCTCCCACCCATGCTCTTAGCTTTCTGTTACTTTCATTTCACTTTGAGTTTCTTTGCTCCCTCTCTTCCCCACTGTCAATCTTTCCTCCTCTTTTCTCTTCAACACTCACCCACCCAAATAATTCACTTTGGTCGCCCACTCACCCCACCCCCATATCTTTATTGATTTATTCATTGATTTCATGAAATGTGTCCCAACTCTGACTTCACCATCAAAAGGCAATGACAATGTTGTTAATGTTGTTGTTTAGCCCTGTATCAGCCATAATGGAGCAGACCTGTAATCAGAGCCCTTCCAACCTTGGCCTCTCTATTTTTGTCCCTATGCACTGTACAACCAGGACCACATTATGCAAATGTGCTCTTCCTTTCTTTTAACCCTTTAGAATTCAGGTTAATTCTGTCAAATGTAATGCTTATTTATCATGCATTATCTTGTAGCTTTGAGATTTCGATGATGTGATTGTTTAATTTTAGAATGACATTGTAGGGTTGGTGTGAGGGGCCAGATCTAGCTGATTTAAACATAGAACAGGAAGAATATTTGGGCCATATATTGCCAATTTAAATACTAAAGGATTAAGACTTTTGGCTTTAATTGGAAGATTTGACTGTTATCTCCAGCCATTGAGTGCCTATATAGGCATGGGCCCTTTTTTCAAAAAGTGGGCTGCATGAGACATGCCTGGCTCATTATCAGGTTTGTCACACTACTACAAAAATTCAAGGTAATTTTTCATTAGGTGTGCCAGTCAGTCAACCCTGTGGGCCACAGGTTACCCCTTATGGGTATAGAGGATTTCTTGTATGTTTATGGCAGGGGCAGTGTCTTGTTGTTTAGCCACTTGTCGGCCATGATTGAGTAGGCTTATGATCAATAGTATTCCAACAATGGCCATCTCATCTTTTTTTAATAAGACAGTTGGATATAATTGAAAGAATATATGACTGGCTGTTATTTTTTGTATTTTGACTGAGAACATTGAGGCTGCCTTGTTGATTCATGGAAAATGCTATGTTATATATTGGAATATCAAATTGGATAAGGAATAAGTTTTATGATGAAGTTTGTGTACTGCCATGGTAACAACAATGTTGATGGGAGGAGTGTGCCAGTGGTAGCAGTGGTGGGGGGGTGCCACTGCTGAGGATTGTGGTGGTTGTAATGTTACTGGTTACGGTTGCTGCAAAAGCGGTGGTAGTGGTGGCAGCAGGGAAGTTTGGCAAGGATGTTGGTGATGACACTGGTGGTGATGACAACGATGATGTTTGTTTGATGATTGTGTTGATAGCAGTGACATTAGATAATTATATTAAAGAGCAGAATGTATTTAGTGATTATAAACAACATCTGTGGATGATAGCATTCCCAGCTATTGATGAGAATGATGATAATGGTGGCGGCAGTGGTGGTGATGATGGTGGTGGTGGTGGTGGTGGTGGTGGCAGCGGCGGCGGTGGTGGTGTTGATGGCCATGTTGGGGGAGGGGGTAGAAGCAGCAGTAGTAACAGCATGGAAGGAAGGAAGGGAGGGAGGGAGGAAAGTAGTGGATGAAGAATCCATAGAGTGCTTGATTAAATGCATGCAGTGTTTAGTTACATGTCTTGAAGTTCTCAGTTCAAATACTGCCAAGTTCAACTTTGCCCTTCATCCTTCTGGAATCAGTAGAATAAAACCCCAGTCAAGTACTGGAGTTAATTTAATCAGATGTATCAGAAATAATCATTGTTGTTGTTGTTGCTAGTATGGAGGATTGACAAAATTGTTCTGGCTTTTTTTTAATTCTTTTTTTTTTACGCTGAATTCAAACACTGTTGGAATCAAATCTACCTTTCATCCTTCTGAGTTTGATAAAATGAAGCACCAGTCAACTACTGGGGTCCACCAAATATATTGTTCCCTACATGCCAAATTTCTCCCCTTATGCACATGACAGAACTTATTATTATCATTATTATTAGGCCTTGTACCTATAGTAGAAAGGATTATTATTATTATTATTATTATTATTATTATTATTATTATTATTATTATTATTATTATTATTATTATTATTATTATTATTCCACTGAGGTCAACTTTACTTTTCATCCTTTTGGGGGTCAATTAAATAAGTACTAGTTGAATTCAAGGGTTGCTGTAATCAACTTACCCATATCCTGAAATTGCTAGCCTTGTGCCAAAATTTGAAAATTTGAAACCGTTAGTAAGATGGCAAGCTGGCTGAATTGTTAGCACACTAAACAAAATACTTAGTAGTACTTCTTCCAGTTCTACATTCAACGTTCAAAATCCACCTAGGTCAACTTTGCTTTCATCCTTTCAGGGTTGATGAAATAAACACCAGTTGAGCACTGAGGCAGATGTAATCTACTCACTCCCTCTTCTTAAATTTCAGACCTCATGCCTATAGAAGAAATGATTATTGTTGATTGATTGATTGATTGATTAACTGATTGGCAGAATTGTCAGAATATCAGATAAAATGCCTTACAAAATTTCTTCAAACTCTTTATGTCCTGTGTTCAAATCCCACTAAAATCACTTTGCTTTTCATCAGATACTTGGGTTGGTGGGATCAAATAACTCCTTGCCATTGAAATTGCTGGTTTTGTGCCTTAAATAGAAACTATTATTATTATCGTTATTTTCCTTAGCATTTTCTGTGAGACTTGGTACTTAGATGTTAGGTTTCATGAAAGATACTCAACACTCAATTACCAAACTCAAAATCCTAGCTGTCCCCAATAAAGCAGTTTTTGGGGGCATGCCTTACCTTTATGTCAGTTCCAATTTCTCCTTGCTTGTTAGTGCTCTGAGTGTCCCTACAACTACTAGAATGACAGTTACTCTCTTATCATTATTATTATTATTATTATTATTATTATTATTATTATTATCATTATTATTAAGGCAGTAAGCTGGCAGAATCATTAGCATGCTGGGCAAAATGTTTAGCAGCGTTTCGTTTGTCTTTATGTTCTGAGTTCAAATTCCACTGTGGTCGACTTTGCCTTTCGTCCTTTCAGGGTTGATAAAATAAGTATCAGTTGAATGTTGGGGTTGATGATATCAACTTATCCCCTCCCCCCAAAATTGCTGGCCTTGTGCCAAAATTTGAAATCTTTATTATTTCTATTATTCTCATTTCACTTCTCAGAGCTCTCAATTTTACTTGCTGCAGTTAATTCTGTGTGAGTGAACAGCAACATGTCAAATGTCTCACAGGATCACTTTCCACGATACTTAACATCCATGTATCAATCTCAAAATCCTAACTGTCCCCAATAGAGCAGTTTTCTGAGAATGTTCTACCTTTATGTCAATCCCAATTTCTCCAACAAATTTCTGAAACCTGGTTGTTAATGCTCCCAGTGCCTCTACAGCTACAGGGATGACAGTTACTTTCTTCATTGCCCATATTCATGCAATTTCATCTTTTAGTAGCATGTACTTTTCAGTCTTTTCTAGCACTTTATCTCCCACCCATCACCTCCAGGTATGGCAATACCTATAATCTTGGTTTTCTTCATCCTTTTATCCACTACAACAATGCCTAGTCTCCGAGCATCAATCACTGAGTTACAGTCGATATTAAAATGCCATAAGATCTTATACTTATTATTCTCAGTGTCACCTTCTGCTTTATTATTATTATCATTATTATTATTATCATTATTATTATTATTATTATTATTATTATTATTATTATTATTATTATTATTATTATTATTATTATTAGTGAAAATGAATATAGATGGATATTGTGTTAATACTCTAAAGTATCAGATATTTCATAATTCCACTCAACATAGTTTGCCTTGTTATCTATCTATTTTATCTATTAAGTAAGAACTGCTCTGTCTTCTCCTTCCCCAGGTGTAATACAACAATAACAACTACAGCAACAACTGTAACAACAACAATAATAGCTTGTTTAATATATTATTATTATTATTATTATTATTATTATTATTATTATTATTATTATTATTATTATTATTATTTAAGTCATTGATTTCTTTCCAAGATGTCTTCATCTCCTCAACTTCTGCTTTAGGTCTTTCGTCATGTCAAAGTTTCCTTGTGAAACTCTTCTTGGCCATTGTTATTTTTACTTCAAAGAAATCTAATTAACATCCAATCTTTTCTGGTCACAATTTCATTAATCTAATCATTTAAAGTGATTGCCAGTCATTCTCAATGAAATATTTCACACGAAAAATCAATAATTCTTTTGAAAATCCTTCCCACAAAATTCTGTGTCTTTCTCTTCCATTCTTTCATTCTAGTAATGTCGCTTTGTCTCTTTGTGTCATTTCCAGCTTGTTTTGTATTTTCATATCTGTGTTTGTTTTGTTTTTGTTTTTGCATCTTTAATTATTTATTACTTTACTTTTACTTTTCTCTTTTTTGTCATCCTCTTGTTGAAATATGTGTGACAAAGCATTATAACATTGCTGCTATGAGTTCCTCTCCCTTTGGAAGTTTGTTTAGTTTCTCTTTTTCTTCCCAATCCCCCCCTCTCTCTCTCTCTCTCTCTCCCTTTCTCTCTCTCACTCTCTCTCTCTCTCTCTCTCCTCTCCCCCTCTCTCTATTCATACATATGTGTGTTTCTTCTTCATCTTTATGAATTCTGACAATGAAAAGATAATCAACCCACTCTTGTTGAAACAACAAGCAATATCAAATAATCAAAATGATCTTTTGCTGCAGAATTTTTAATAAAAGCCTTAAACATTTGCAAGCATTTCAGACAGTCAGGAATATAATTCCTCAGTTGAGTTCACAATTAATGATGACAAAGAATCTGGTTTCAAATCTCACAGTATCTGACAAAAATAACCTATTATTATTATTGTTATTAAGAAGCATATCAGTCTCTAAAGTAAATGTTTTAAAAATATTTATGCAGATTTTTGGTTTCTTTACATTGTCCTTAATATATCTACTTCTTGATTAGGGTTGTTCTAGAGTTAAACCACAGTATCAACTGCTGAACTAGATTAATCAGTGTTACATTCAACTGGTCAATTACCGGTGTATAACTAATGTAATTTGGTCTTGTGTCTAACCTTTGTACTGTCTCTGGTATGTGGTTTCTGATTTAGGCACAAGACCCATAATTTTGAGAACACAGGCTTAGTTGATACCACCAACCCCGGTACTTGACCAATGCATTATGTTATTGACTCTGAGAGGATAAAAAGTACAGTTGACCTTGCCAGGACTTGAATTCAGAACATAAAAAGCCAGAACAAATACCAGAGGCATTATTTTTATGATGCTATAATGATTCAGACTGTTAATGGCAATATATCTTGACTGCACTGGCATATCATTGATGGTTTTGTACAAAGCATGCTACTATTGCTATTATTATTGAGGAGGACGACAATAATGAAAAGAAAGGTGAACTGGTGAGGGTATCTTTCATGCAACATGTCTTTCTGCAGCTCATCTCATTGACAGAGCTGCAGTCATGGGTCAAACATAGACCAAGGTTGGCTGTTTGACATTTAGAATGTTGCCACTCACTGCATTGTACTAGCTGCCCAAAACCATTGTCGGTAGAAACAACCCAAGATTTCTATAGGGGGCTAGTTGAGGGTATGAGTGATGATGGTCTAGGATTGAATTTAGGCATCAACGAGAACAATCTGAGTAGTCTCTTCCAGAGGACCTCCAGTTCAAAGATCATGGACAATTTCCAAAAGTCTTTGGCTTGGCAGTATTACAGAGGGTCATTGCCTATTTGAGACATGCTCTCCAGGCATGGAAGCACCAACAGCTGGACCAGTCCGAGATGCTTACAGGGGGATGAAACTGTCCTGTATGCAATAATTCAGTGTCCATGCATTAGAGAGTTGTGGGATTGTGTGGAGCAGTTGTTGTCACATGTAAGATGAATCCAGCTGTCTGCTAAGTGTATAGTGAAGACTGGTGTACCACCTTTTCTTAGAAGAGAAGGAAGGCAGATCTTTCTCTGCTTAGTGGCTGTGGTAAAAGAGGCTGTGTGGTGGACCTGTCTGAAAGGTTTGAAGACGGGCACATTCCTATCTGGTCAAGCCCTCGTCAATTTCTTCAAATATCATTTGAAGAGGAAGGTGAGGGTAGAGAGAGGTGCTGCCTTCTAGTGTGTTTATCAAAAGGTGGTCCCCTCCCACAAAATTTCAGGCCTTCTGCCTATAGTAGAAAGGATTATTATTATTATTATTATTATTATTATTATTATTTCTTTTTATCACAGGTTTCGTTGGAACCCCTGGAGTCTTGCTTGCATAGCGGGCTTGCTACCTGCAGCCTATGGTACCATGCTATCTAATACTTTCCTGATTATTCTGACCGTGCCAAGGAGGCAAACCTTTTGTAACAGTTCTTCCGAGCACTCTATTCCAATCTCCTTAATATTCCTCTTGATGCCTTCTGATACTGTTCCCAAGGACCCAACAATAATTGGCACTACCTTAACCTCTATTTTCCATAGCTGGGTTATTTCATACTTAAGAGGGTTGTATTTATCTATTTTTTCGCCTTCTTTCTTGACTATTCGTGGGTCAAAGGGGTATGCAACATTAACTGTATAGCACATGTGGCACATCTTGTCAACCACCAGTATGTCTGGTTTGTTATGCTCTAGCACCTGATCTGTTTGGATTGGGAAATCCCAGAGGGTTTTGCTACTCTCCGACTCCGCCACTCCCTGCAGTTTGTGCTCATATTATTATCATCATCATCATCATCATCATCATCATCATTATTATTATTCAGAATGTGATGAACTGGCCAAATCTTTAGTGCATCAGACAAAATGCTTTGCATATTTTCTTCTGACTCATTAAGTTCTCAGTTCAATACCCTCAAAGTATCCCTTCCGGGTTGATAAAATAACATACCAGTAATTACTGGAGTTGATGTAATCAACTAACCCCCACCCTTAAAATCACTGGCCTTATGCTAAAATTTGAGGTGGGTGGTTGAGTGAGTTATTAGCACATCAGGCAAAATGTTTTGCAGTATTTGTTCTGGCTCTTAATGTTCTGAGTTCAAATCTTGCCATGGTCAACTTTGCCTTTTATTTTTCCAGGGTTGATAACATAAAGTATCATTCAAGTGCTGGTGTCAATTTAATTGATTAACTCATCCCCCAAATTTCAGGCTTTATATCTATATTAGAAACAAACAATTACTATTCAGGTTTGTTGGCGGGGTGGTGGGAGTACAGATGCCTGTAACAGTGGAGAGTGTATCTAAGCATTGTTATGGTATCCAAAATTCACTACATAACTATTTATATTTCATTTCCAATAAAAAAGAATAGAATTTTTTTTTATTACCATGTGCAGTAACATGATAATAGATATATTGGAATATGGCTTGATAAAAGAGAGAAGTTAAAAATACAGAAGATAAAACAGATAACACGGATTAATGGTAAAGCAAAAATATAAAAATATGAACAGAATCTAGTGTTAAGTATTATATGTTTGATCTTAGCCACTTTCTGATTGTTTTGTTCATACAAGATGTATACAATACAAAGGCAAAGATTGTCTCTAAATCTTCCAGTTTTTTGCTTTTAGCAATAGAAATGTTAGTTCTGAATACAGAGGATTTAATGGTCTGACATGAGGAATACTAAATCACCAGTGATGTATAGAGTATGGGGGTGTAGATGTTTGTAATAAATATCTTGCTGGTTGGGAAGAACATTACTGACTATATTCTGAGTGGTGATTATAACTTTCTCAAGAACATTATCTTAGTTTTTGCAAAGTCTTCTTCAGATTTTGGCATAAAAAAAAATTCTGTTTTTACCCTGTGAGGCCATATGGTAAAGGAATTAGCAGATATATATTCTGTGGGTGTGAGAGAGAGAGAATGTGAATGAATGAGTACAAAGGCACATGGCTTTGTGGTCAGGGAGTTGTACTCACAATTGCAAGATTATAGTTTCAATTCCCTGACTGACAGTGTAATTGTGTTCTTAAACTCCAGTCCATTTAGCTGTAACTGGGTAACTCTGCACCAGACTTGTGTTCTGTTCAGGGATAATGTTGGCCTGCCTACCTAACAGGCATGTGGCATGGAAGTACATTGTGACCAGCAGTGTATAATAACACCTGATAGTCTGGTTGATAAAGTGATACAGTGATATATATATATATATATCATCATCATCATCAACTCTCTGTGCTGGCATGTGTTAGACGGTTCAACAAGAGCTGATGAACCAGAGGGCTGCACCAGGTTCCAGTCTGATTTGGCATGGTTTCTACAACTGGATACCCTTCCTAACGCCAACCACTCCAGGAGTGTAATGGATGCTTTTACGTGCAACCAGCACAGGTGGCATTTACATGACATAGGCAATGACCACAACTACAATTCATGGGCAGGTACCATTTACATGGTACCATCAATGACTACAACTACAATTCACAGGTGGGTGCCATTTACATGATACCAGCAATGACCATATACATGTGCCATTTACATGCCACCGACAACGACCATATATACACATACAGTTTAGCCCTGATTTACAAATTTAATTCATTCCTGAAAGCTTTTCATCACTCGAAATGTTCATAAACTTCAAGAGAAGGCATGTATGAATTTAAACAGGGATGTGCACTGAGCAAAGACTAGACAGCAACTGATGCTCTCCTGCTTAAACTCCCAACCTGTTGCTAACCAGTGTTGTTGGCTTGTGTGTTCATTTCTCAAGACATTGTTCATCACCCGAGATGTTTTATGTTTGAAAAATAGTTTGTAAACCAATTTGTTTGTGATGGGAGGCATTAGTAAACTATGTTTCACTCTGTGTGTGTGTATAAAATGTACTAGTAATATACTCGTAATAATTTATTTGATTCTTGTTCTCAAGTTAAACAATTGGCCATGTACTTAACTCTTACTCTTTTACTCATTTACTTGTTTCAGTCATTTGACTGTGGTCATGCTGGAGCACTGCCTTTAGTCGAGCAAATCGACCCCAGGACTTATTTTTTTGGAAGCCTAGTACTTATTCTATCGGTCTCTTTTTGACGAACCGCTAAGTTACGGGGACGTAAACACAGACACACAAACACACACACACACACACACACACACACACACACACATATATATATATATATATATATATACATATATACAACAGGCTTCTTTCAGTTTCCGTCTACCAAATCCACTCACAAGGCTTTGGTCAGCCTGAGGCTATAGTAGAAGACACTTGCCCAAGGTGCCACGCAGGGGGACTGAACCCGGAACCATGTGGTTGGTAAGCAAGCTACTTACCACACACCCACTCTTACGCCTATGTTTAAAAAAAGTTTTTTAAAAAAATGAAAAATGAAAACTCTCTGGTGTATGATATCAGTGCCACATCCCATGGTTGTAGTTGTATCTAATTAACGTGGACATGGAAAGATGTTAGTTTGTAGAGCTCCATCTGGTTATTACTATTGAGTTCTAAAAGGTCAACTTTCATATCTCATATATCATTAGCTGAAACTCCAATGCCAAAATGAACAAGACACATGTTAACCCTCCTGTTACCATGTTTCTGTTGAAACACACCACCTTTGTTTTAATTGATTTAGAATTTAGTAAAACAACTTTATCGATATTTAGCTGATGTTTGGAACATGAACATGGAATTTCAATGGAAGTTTATATGATAGAATCAGAGGATAGTCTCAGGTATGTTGGAATCAAAAGGGTTAAGCTCATACCTGCTATTTGAAAGTAACTAAAGGTTTGGCATGTACACTCACAATTTTGTATGTTGGCCAAAATAATTCCATATTTTAAGCTACATATATTTGAAAAGAGTAAGCAATGACAGTTAGGGGAGTTGAACTTCAAAAAGCATTCATACAACAAGGGAGTAACAAGAAGGTTTTTTTTTTGTAAAGTTTTTTCTGGCATCACACAATATCCCAAAATACAGTAAGCTGATGTTGCAAGTGAGAGGTGTAAAGGAAACCAAAAACAAGGAGCAAGTTAAGTGAAGTAGATCAACAAGGAATTGAAACTGCACTGCATATACTTCTATGCAGTGTTTAGCACCAGGTTAACCCTGATCAAGCAGGATTATCATGAAAGTTGTTCTAGTCATGACTATCTACTTTGAATACATTGTCCAGTGTATCCTATATTTAAGAGAGTAGGGTATGATTTGATAGAGGTTTGGTTGCTATTTGTAGCAAGTCTAGGGACTATATAGAAGCTCCTTCATTAGTTTAAATTATTAGATATAGTAGCCTTCTATATAGTAGTTTAATAAAAGTAGTCTATAGATCAGTCTGTTTTATATGTATGTGTGTGTTTGTACGTATACATATGTACGTGTGCGTTTATATGTATACATATGTGTGTATGTATGCATAAGTATGTGTGTCTATTTGTGTGTGTGTGTGTGTCTGTGTGTGTGTGTGTGTGTGTACATGCAGAGAGAAAGAGAGAGAGGGAGAGAAAAGCTAAGTCAGATTTCTTCTCTTTTGCCACCACTATTATACAATCGCAACAACAATTACAAGAACATTGGAAGTGATTTAATGTTGAAACAAACAAACACTAAAATCTGGGAAAAATAAACTTCATCCAATACCTCCATAACAATCACACCTTCTCCGTGACAAGCGGAACATTGTAATTACTTACCATTATCTCAGAATATTCTGGAAATAAACTAAAAAATAAATAAATAAATAACTAAAAAAAAATAAAATAAAACAAGTACAGAAATGTAAAAACAAACCATAACAAAAATTCTTTGGAAACGCTTTCCGTTTCCAAAAATTGATATCAATTGATGGAGAGACTGACTTAGTTGTGGCACAATGGTTATATTTGGTATTGTGGGGGTGGTAGTGTAACAAATGTTGTTGTTGTTACTGTGGTGGTAGTGGTGGTGGCGGTGGTGGTGGTGATGCTGCTGCTGCTGGGAGGATGGGGAAAAGGGGGAATATGGTGCCAAGTAGGAGGAGATATCTTGATTTGTTTTGTTTTCTTTTTTTTCCCTTCCACTTTATTCTTTGAATTGACTGTCTGTCACACTGTTTATCTCAATCTGGTTATCCATTTATCATCTACTTGTCTAGAATTTCTTTTCTTTTTATCTTTGTATCTTTATATATGGTTATTTGTTTATCTATCCATCTGCGTGTGTGTATGTGTGTGTGTATGTGTTTATATGTGTATTTATACATTCATGTATATATTTATATATATATATACACATACACACACGTGACCTGTGTAGTAGATTTTTGTGTGTGTTTGTTATATGTGTGTGGTATATATATATATATATATATATATATATGTATAACCTACTGATTGAACTTCTTTCCATAGCTCTATCTATTTCCATATCTACCTGCCTACCTACCATCCATTTGTCCACTCATACTTCCATCTACTTGACCATCTGAACATTAACCCTACTTTCCTTTCATTTATCTATTTATTTGTTTATCTAACCTTACAACACACACACACACACACACACACACACACACACACACACACACACTCATGCACACACATGCATGCACATACAGAAACGTAATGTTATGTGCATGTCTTTAGGTACATATTTATACCTACTAATCTATTTTTGTGTTCTCTTGTACTTTGTTTCACTTCCTTTACATGCATTCTATACATACTATATGAATGTGTGTGCATGTATTTGCATCTGTGTGTGTGTGTGTGTGTGTGTGTGTATTTATCTCCTTGTCTAGACATTATGTGCTAACTGTAAGCACCCGTCACTGTCATACAAGTAGTATCGTTTGCTTGCAATCTTCCCTGGAAATACGTCTGGTCATTGAACTGTTTCATGTTTGAAGAAACAGGGAAAATGTCACCATGCTTGGAAACAGGAGAAGGTAAGCAACAGGAAGAGCATCCAACTGTAGAAAATCTACCTAGATGAATTTTGCCCAACTCTCACACGCAATGGAAACATGGGTGTTAAATAATGTTGACAATGATATATATATATCATCATCATAATCATCATCACTTTACAGCTGAATGCCTTTCCTGGTGCCAATCTTCACCTGTTTTGATGCAAGGTAATAATTACTCCCTTCTACCGAACAACAAACAGCCTGGATATGCTTTTGCAGAAGGCTACAAACATATGACACTGGTTTTTGTTTGCAGCCAACACACAGATATATGTTCTCTCCTCCTATTTCTCACTACTACTACTACTACTACTGCTGCTGCTGCTGCTGCTGCTGCTACTACTACTACTACTACTACTACTACTACTACTACTGATGTCTCCTATTAGCCCTTTCTACTGTTTTCTTCTTAACAACTTCAAGATGCCCCTCTGAGTACTATGCTGCCATCATCCAGCATTGTTAGTGGAGGAATTTGGTTAGATCAACCGTCACAACTCCCAGAAAAAAAAGTCAAAGTAAATATTATCATGTTGAGTTACACGGAATGTCTGGCAAATTGGGTGAGATGGTTTCTAGGATCCTTATAACACATTTGAGTTGTTTGAAGATCAGAAATTCTGACTCTTGCAAGCTCCTTTTGCAATATTGCTTTATTTTTCTTCATTCACGGACACTGTCTCCTGAGATTTCATAAATGTGGCACCATGTGGTATCATGTAGTTGGACTCATGATGCTGTTGTTGTTGTTGTTGTTGTTTAGTCCTTTTCCCAAACCAGACTTATGATTAAAGGTCTTCCAATCATGACATGATTCGATGTGCCCTTCTATTTTTAAGACTGAGTGAAATCCAGGGGAGGTTTTGCCTTGCTGTCTTTAGCAAGGCAATCAGCCATATAGAGGTTTTTATTGACTCATTGTTGTTGCTAATGTTGATAATGCCCTTGTTTCTTATTAATGATGTTGTTTATTCTAAAATTCATAATGATTTATGATAATTTTTTTTTCTTGTTTCTCTAGGATGTTATGTTATCAGCGACGAGTACCCAGTCGCCGTTGGCAACGGTGTCATCTGTGTTCACCATGCCCACAGTTTCAAATGTGTCTGTGGCCAATAACAGTGGCATTGGAGGTCTGCCTGATCAGCTGTTCACGTCGGTACCCTCCGTAGGAGAAAACACCACCACACACACTGTTACCGATATCAAACCAGAGATCAATGGTGAGTAACACTTTGTTTTATTGTTGTCCTTATATCGTATTTATAAATGGTGGATTGGCATGGTGTTGTTATTATAATCCTTTTTAACTATGAGCACAAGGCCTGAAGCTTTGGGGGAAGGCACTTGTCAGTTTCATCAATCCCAAAAGAATGAAAGGAAAAGTCAAGCTCAGTGGCATTTTAACTCAGAACATAAGACTAGAAGAAATGCCAATAAGCAGTTTGTCTGGAATGTAAACAATTTTGCCAGCT
>NC_068998.1:40376166-40379603 GCF_001194135.2 Octopus bimaculoides
ATTAGATGTTGTTATTATAATGATAGGTGTTATAGAGCAATGAAGTGACAAAATCATTAGAGCTTCAAACAAAATGCCTTGTAATATTTGTTCCAACTCTTTTGCTTTACCTTTCATCCTTCTGGGGTCAATTTAATTGCTAATCCCTCCCCAAAATTTCATTCCTTGTGATTTCATTCCTTAGAAACAATTATCAATTGTTGAGGGCAGTGAAATGACAGAATCACTGGAGCTTCAGAAAAATTGCTTTGCAGCCTTCATTCTGGCTTTTCACATTCTGCATTCAAATCCCATTAAGGTCAACTTTGCCTTTCACTCTTTTGGGGGTCAATAAAATAAAGTATCAGTCAAGTACTAGGGTCAATGTAATCAACTAGATCCCCTCTCTCTAAAAGAATTGCTGGATTTGTACCAAAATTTGAAACAAATCATCATCATCATCATCTTCATCATCATCATCATCATCTTCATCATCATCATCATCATCATCATCTTCATCATCATCATCATCATCATCATCTTCATCATCATCATCATCATCTTCATCATCATCATCTTCATCATCATTTTAACATCTACTTTTCCATGCTCACATGGGTCACATGGAATTTTTTTAAGGCAGATATTTTATGGCTGTATTCCCTTCCTGCCACCAACCCTTATCTGATTATAGGTAAGGTAATATTTCCCCATAACCAGGCATGTTTTTCACAAAAGACTGGAAATGAATAACATACCTTCTAAAAGGTTAATGCTCTTCTACAATCATCACATGATGTCAAGATAAGGTCACACACGCGTGCACGCATGCACACACACACACACACACTAATACACAACAGGCTTTTTCCAGTTTCCATCTATCAAATCCACTCACTTGGTTGGCCTGGGTCTATAATAGCAGACGCTTACCCAAGGTACCACACAGTGAGGTGAGATTGAACTGAAGACCACATGATGAGGAAGTAAACTTCCTAACCACACTACCACACACACATCTATGCACATATACATGTATGTTTGTGTGTGTGTGTTAAAATAAAGTTATAATTTAAAGCAAGTTTAAGAATAACAACAGAATGTTCATTGATGGTGTGATTCTAAAATGTTGCCAAAATGTTGTTTTATTGTATACTGTTGCCAAAACAATGTTTTATATTCTATTGCTAGAAGATTTTTATGTCCTATACCGTAGCTTGAACAGTTTTATAGGCTATATATATATACTGCAACCAGAACATTGCTTTGTTTTACACTTTCATCAAAAGAACTTCTGTGTACAGTGTAAGCTGAACATCCTTATGCTTTATGCCTGGCCTACACAAAATTAAAAAACTATAATTTCCATAATGTTTTATTTAAAGTAAAATGCTCCCAATTACTATAAAATTAGAATGAAGGTTATAAACCTATTATAAATGAAAAGTGAAAATATAAATTAAAAGGAAATTAGGGTTGCATATCTATATTTAATCAGGGGTAAGTGGAGAAGATTTTCATTTTGGTTTTAAAATTTATCCTCTGTACTCACTCATATAAAACACTTCTTTTCCTTATCCATTTTTTAAAACTTAGTTATCACCTTGTTATTTTATAAGGTTTAATTTCATATTCATATGGTTATGAGACACATAGTGTAGACTAAGTGAGATCTTCATTTGGTATCTCATCTAACTGCAGCTTATATTCAGTTTTCCTATTTTGAGTTGTGGTTGCTGCTTTTTAGTCCAGGTCAACCCTGATTGACCGGACATGTATATGACTGAAGGCATTCCAGCCATGAACAACCTGCCTGCTATTAAGGCTGTATAGGATGTCATTATCAAAATGTATCCATTTCTATTTATTATAAAATTGTTTATTGTGATCTGAGGTAGGCTTGACTGCTATTTTCAGCAGGTCAAGAACCATGCAGCTCATCTCACTCCAGGGTTGATAAACTATAAAGCAGTAATAGTCTCAGGCTGATTCTCAACCAATTGTATTATAACTTCTCAATTTTAGAAGACAGAGTACAATGCAATCATTTTAGAGTTACCTTCACTAAAGAGAAGCCTGATAATCAAAGAAACATGATTTTCATTCAGCTTTAGTTATAATAAGAGAATTATTTGAACCTTAGGCAAAATGTATATTCTTATACAGAACTTTGTAATTTATTTTCTCCATGGTGTGTCATGTGATTTTTATCTGCACAGTTTGTGTATCTATCCTGGCAACATCAAACCACAATGTATACCTCTCTAGTCAACTTCTGTACATCTTTCTAGCTACACATCATATTTACCTATCCAGTCAACATTAACAGACTCTGTCTAGCTAATGAATGAACTAGCACACATTGAGCTATTTGTCTAAACAACATTTACTCACGGTGTGTCTATCTATTCTGTCAACATCTACACACTGTTCCTACCTAACCAACACACACACACACACACACACACACACACACACACACATATGCACACACATACATACATACATGCATACAAGCACTATCTCAACCCAGACAACACATAGAGACCATGTTTATCCCATCTACAAAACTACACTATCTTTACCTAGGCAGTGTCTAACTGTCTCTATCAACATCTGCATATGTCTGTTATCCTGTCAACATCTGCACACTAACTCTACTCAGACAAGCATCCACAAACTGTGTCTGTTTATCCCACCAACTCTACATGCTGAAAATATCCAATCAACATCTCCAGGCTCTGTCTGCCTTGGCATTGGCAAGCAATCCAGTCAACATTTCCAGATAAACATCTAGCTAATAGCAGAACAGTATTTAAGAACTAGTGTCATTTTGTGCCAAATTTCACCAATCCAAAAATCTTAAAAGCTTCACCTAAAAACCACGAAAATAACTCCATTTTCCGCAGCCTCTTTGAACAAACAGTTGCAATCAAAAGAACTATTTCCAGCACAATTCTTCTTCCTGTGTGAAGTGACAGCATTGTTGAAGCCGCAACGAAAATACATTTCCATCAGTATGGCATTCACATCACTTTTGACTGAGCCATCACTGCACTCTCTTTCATATTAATCTTCTCTCTTCTCTTTAAGAAATGTCTTCAATGGAAATCTTCCAAAAAAACCTATGGTTACACTAGATGTGTGTGTGTGTGTGTGTGTGTGTAACAAACTATATCTGATTTTGTCTGTGTATGTATGTCTGCTTGTGTATATTAATCTGTTTGTGTGCATGTATGTGCTTATGTATGTTTCTATGTGTATGTGTCTGTATGTGTGCAGTATTTTATAGACATTTGAATATTACAGCAGCAGTGGTGGTGGTGGTGGTGGTGGTGGTAGTAGTAGTAGTAGTAGTTGTTGTAGTAGTAGTTTCAACATATTTCTATGACTCCCTCCTTAAAGCTGTTTTTAAAGTGAAACATATCAGTGTATTCTGAAGTGAAACATATATATAT
>NC_068998.1:40379814-40380903 GCF_001194135.2 Octopus bimaculoides
AGAGAGAGAGAGAGAGAGAGAGAGACATAATAAATATTTATATATGTATATATGCATGTATATATGTGTGTGTGTGTGTGTGTATATATATATATATACATAATGTAGATAGATAGGTAGATAGATAGACAGACAAATAGATAGATAGATAGACAGACAGACAGACAGGCAGACAGGCAGACAAACAGACAGACAGACAGGTAGATGGGTATTCATATGTATATATGTATATTTGTATATGTATGTCTACACATGTATATATATGCATATTGTGGTTCTGCAGAAAGAGACTGCTAGAATAAGCACCAGACTTTAAAAAATAGTTTTGGGGTTGATTTGTTCAACTAATCACTTCAATGTGGTGCCCCAACATGGCCACAGTCTAACAATTGACACAAGTAAAAGAATAAAAGAATGATATATATGTATATATGTGTGTGTGTAAATGTATGTGTGTGTTTGTGTCTCCTTGTATTTACATCATGTGGTAGTTGGATTATTTCTGTAAAACAAGCCATGTCATTCATTTTCAGTCTTTCTTTCTTGGAAGCATGTCCAGCCATGTAGAAATGTTACCTTGCTTGGAAACAGGTGAGAGTTGGCAACAAGAAAGGCTTCCAGCAATGGAAAACTTACTGCAATGAATTCCATCTGACTTGTGCAGGTGGACATTAAAATCATGTTGATGCTGATATATGTACATACATTATAATCCTGCAGAGTTAAATACAGTTTCAGATATATATTTATATATATATATCATCATCATTATCAGCATCAGTATTATCATCACCATCATCTTAACATCCGCTTTTCCATGTTTGCATGAGTCACATGGAATTTATTTATGGTCTGACATGTTGTTCATGGTAAACTGGAAACAAACAACATTGGTTGTGTGATGGTGAGGCTCACTTACGACCATTACATGATGTCAAGACAGGTGCATACACACACACAAAACACATGCACACACACACATGCATTCATGACAGGTTTCTTTTAGTTTCCATCTGCCAGATAAACTCATGAGGGGTTGATTGACATGAGGCTATATATATATATATATATATATATATATATATATAT
>NC_068998.1:40381625-40381952 GCF_001194135.2 Octopus bimaculoides
GGGGAATGGGCCAGTCAAGTAGATCGACCCCAGTATGCAACTGGTACTTAATTTATCAACCCCAAAAGGATAAAAGTCAAAGTCGACCTCGGCAGAATTTGAACTCACAACATAAAGACAGACAAAATACTGCTAAGCATTTCGCCCAACATGCTAATGTTTCTGCCAGCTCGCCGCCTTATTAACGGCACAAC
Organism: Octopus bimaculoides; assembly: GCF_001194135.2. NCBI lineage: Eukaryota > Metazoa > Mollusca > Cephalopoda > Octopoda > Octopodidae > Octopus > Octopus bimaculoides. Next base: position 40,381,820 of record NC_068998.1, read on the forward strand.
ATCTCACCTATGAGCTGCAGGTGTGAGAATGAGTCAAAACAATTGTAGTGGTTTTGAATAAAGAATCTCATGAATTCCATTTTCTGTCTATGATCTATTAATATGCATGTGTTTGTTTGCGTGTGTGTGTGTG
>NC_068998.1:40381962-40382335 GCF_001194135.2 Octopus bimaculoides
GGGTGCGATGGGTAAATTGTTGCTATTTCAAATTTTTAATTTTGCGCATGTGCATTGTTTTGTTTTTGATTTTGGTGACTACACTGTATAGTAGGGTCAACTGGGCACTGTCTGTCAGAAAAAACAGCACCATGACGCAATTCATTCTGCCAGAAATTTAGAAATGACATGCTGTACTGCTTGGCATTCACACTGGCAACTCTTAAGGTACTTACACTCTGTTGAGTATGCACACTGACATTACACATCCAGCGGAGCATACTGGCTTCATTCCTTGCGAGCTTACACATGTCCTCAGCAGTCACAGCCTATGTTTCACTGCCATGTAGCATGGCTGTTTGTACACATGCGTCATACAGTCTACCTTTTACTC
>NC_068998.1:40382978-40396686 GCF_001194135.2 Octopus bimaculoides
TAATATGCATGTGTTTGTTTGCGTGTGTGTGTGTGTGTATACACATATTCATGCATACACAAACTCAAAATAGCACATATACAAAAGTTAAATTTATACATATAAACACACATACATGCACACATTAACACATATACTCATCTCGTCTATATATATATGTATGTGTATGCATATATATATGTGTGTGTGTGTGTGTGTGTGTGTGTGTATATATATATACACACACACACATATACCCATGCATCTGTAAACATACATCATAGTTTCCACCATCACCACCTCAACAGTACACTACCATTGTTCCAGTGGTTTTCAGAGCAATCAAAGACCATTCCAGCAAATGTTCTTTGCATTTTATTGACAATGCATCAATTTGGTGCACTTTAGTGCACAGCTTCAGTCTGTCATCTTACATTACTGCTACATTATGGCAATACTCACTTCACTGCAGCTACTACAATAACAACATGAGCTGCTGCAAATATAGCTGCAACAACAACAACAACAACAACAAAACAACAGAAGCTGCTGCAGCTATAACCATTACAACAACAATAACAATACAATTTACTGCAGATATTGCTTCAACAGCAACAGCAAGAACATTATCCACTGCAGGTATAGCTGTAACAATAACTATAGCACAACTTACTGGAGATATAACTGCAATAATAATGCAATCTACTGCACATGTAGCTGCAATAACAACAACACAAGCCACTGCAGATATAGTTGCAACACAACCTAGTGCAAATATAACTGCAACAATGCCACCAGCAGTTCTAGCAACAACAACAGCAAGAACTATAGCCTCAGCAGTCAGAACAACAACAACACAAGCTATAATAACAACAATAACTGCTACAGCAGCACCTATTGCAGTAAGAACTGCAGTGTTGATGAGCCTGTGGTAGGGACTTCTACATGTTAGCGGCAGCTCTACAAAGTTTTCTCGAATCACACTCTATCATTACATGTATTATAGCCATTCAACCAAGATCTGTAGTTTCACTTCAAGAGACACAGTCTTTCCCTTCCATCTTTCTAGTAATCAGCCCATCCAATATTATATATGAGTGTTGCCACACCATCTTGTAGTGTTTCAATAGGCAGATAATTTGGTGCTGTCTGTCTCTTCTCCAGGGTATGATTGGTTCTTGACTTCTGTTCGAGAAGCTCTTTCACCCTTTGACCAGTTTTATTTTCTATCCAGCTGGATGCTCAAATATCATACCTAGATAGCTGGATGGAGAGGGAATGTTTTAATCACTGACCACCCAACCATGGGACAGATTATATTGGGTCCATATATATATATATATATATATATATATATATATATATATATATATATATATATATATACATATATATATATTGTAATGTTAGTGCCAAGCAGTGTTTAAGCATAAGCAAAATTGAGGTTTATTAAAATATGTTTGTGACATATTTCAACTGCCAAAAGGCAAATTTGCTGCAGTTGCTATGAAGAATATATCTCTCTTCTGGTAAAAAGTTGTGAAAACACCTGGTTTGTTCAGTGTCGCCATCTATCAGGAAACCCAGACAGCAATGTTTTGTGTTTTTTGACTCTTGTCAATGGGATGTACCTAAGAGAGGCAACTCTGAAATATGTCACACATATTTTAACTCACCTAAATGTGCTTATATATATAAATAATATACTCACATACTTGCAATGCTGACATATACTTTGAAGTTTATTCAGTGATGACTTGTTCAAACAGTTTGAACAAGCCAAATGTATGTATATCAAAAATTTATATAAATTTTATATAAATTTATATGAATATATTTAAAATTACTTTATACAAATACATACACAGAATAATACTCTCACTTGAAATCCATGGTGTTCTTAGTGTCTGATCATCTCACCATTCTTTTCGCTTGGTGTCATTTTAACAGAATCAGACATTTAGAATGTGGCACTTGCTTCACTCAAATAATTCTTACAATAAAATCTGAAACTTTTTTGTCTTTTTGCTAGCACAAATCGTTAGAACAACAAATAGATGGAGGTACTTTCCTTGCATCAGTGTGTGAGCAACTTCCAGTTTTCTTTTAAAAAAAAGGTCTTGCTCAAGGCCTGCACATCATATGCAGATACACAGCCAACTAATTTCCAGACCAGAAGGTGTATTGTGTACTAAATCAACTCTCTTCATTTCACATTGCTCTGTGATCGATTCGACTTTTGATGTGTGCTAATGTACAGCAGAAATATTTGATCACTGCAAACAAATCAGGTGTGGTTGTGATTTTGGGTTCAGTCCCACTGCATGGCACCTTGGACAAGTGTCTTTTACTATAACCTTGGGCTGACCAAAGCCTTGTGAGCAGATCTGGTAGACAGAAACTGAAAGAATTCTGTCATGTGTGTGTGTGTTTGTCCCCTCCCACCTCTTGACAACCAGCATTAGTGTGTTTATGTCCCCATAACTTAGTAGTTCAGCAAAAGAGACTGATAGAATAAGTACCAGGCTTAAAAGGAAAATTAGTACTGGGGTCAATTAGTTCAACTAAACTTCCTCAAGTTGGTGCCCCAGCATGGGCGCAGTCTAATGACTGAAACAAGTAAAAGATAAAAGATACAAAAAACCATTTGTCCAGAAAGAAGTTGCTAAACCCTCACCTGTCATTTATGACAGGTGAGTCCACATTTATCAACTCCATAGAAATGTAAGGTAAAGTTAATACCCTGGGATATTCCATACAAAGAACCAGCAGACTTAAATGCTGCAAACTGTCTATTCTGGCACTTTCTGTCTTGCTTTATCTCTGTAGCATAATACCATTGTCAGGTATAACACCCATGACAAGATTTTAGTGAAGAGTCTCTACATGGTTACTGAACCTGCTGCAAATAGCAGCTAAATCTCCCTCAATTTGCAACCTTGCCACGTTAAAAAAAAAGTGGGCAGTTTACTACATTGGACAATATTGTTCCTGAAATACAAACTGTGTTGGAATATCTTTGGTCGTAGATCTATGTACTAGAGGAGGGGAGACCTTGGGTGAGGCAACAACAAAAGAACTGATAACAACAAATAAAAACTATACAAAAATCTAAATGACTAAAAAAAATAATGATAAAAGTACCAACAACAGAGATCTAAGAGGGAGCCTCTATGTAGCCACCCAACCTGCTAGAAATAACAACCAAATCTCATTCAAACTGTACCCTTTACTGTCTTATAAATAGAAGGATGCATTGGCTGATGTAGTCATGGATACACAAACACAGGAATGCCATGGCTGGAAGGTCTCTTGTTATAGGTCTACTCCATTAGAGCTAAACAACAACTACTAAAACAACAAAAGCATCATTTATAACCACCACCACAACAACAACATCAATAACAAAGATACGAACTACAAAAGAACCAAAAAAGGGATGAGGGAGGGTGTGAAGCAACTCTGTGTGTGTGTGTGATAGCTGTAACGACTACAACAACAACTACAACAATAACATTTTATGTAGGAAAAAAAGGTGAAAAAGAAGCAACAACAACCAGAGCCACAATGAATTGGAATAAAATCATAAACCTGAACACAACAATAAATTAATGGCTTGAAACACAAAGAGAAGCCATTGACAACAATAACAACGAACGGTTTCAACATCAGTGTCACCACTACCACCACCACCACCACTAGCAACAACAACAACAATATTACCACCACCAATAATAATAATAATAATAATAATAATAATAATAATAATAATAATAATATCAACATCAACGTCAACACCAGCAACAGCTACATCAGTATCTCTACCACCGTCGCCAACAACAGCATCAGTATCACAACGACCACCATCATTAACAACATCAATATCACCAACAACAACAACAATAATATCACCGCCACCACCACCACCATCATCAATGATAACATCGATATCCTCACCGACAACAACAGAAATGTCGCTGCCACCACTACCACCTCCATCATCAGTATTACCAAGAACAACAGCAACCGCAATATCAATAACAGCTACATTGCCAGCACCACAACAACAGTGGCAGCAGTGACATCACCACCACCACCAACAACAACAACAACAACAACACAGTGATATCAATGACAACCCAGTGATAACAACAACAACAGCAACATCAGAAGGCAAAAAAAAAGTAGTTTTATATTGTTTTCTGTAAATATTTGCTTTATCTCCACCAACACTGTGCAGCAATAAAAATGACACTGTGCATTACATGCACACATGAATATTTTTGCTCTCAAAGGTGCACATTAAAATGTGCACCAAATTTTTATAGCATCATTTAAAAACAAAAACAAAAAAAACAAGAAACCATGGTATATATATATAATATGGTTACATAAATGTTGTTGTTGTTATTGTTTCACTGGTGCATGTAACGTAGTGGGTGGTGGTGGTGGTGGTGGTGGTATTATTTTTTATTAATGGGACAATTAAAATGATGGTTTTGTTGGAATAATATTTCCCTTTGCCATTATATATATATATATAGTTACTGGTTCCAGCAGGTAGATGTGGCCATGCAGGAGCAATGCATTTTTATATAGTAAAGATGAATTGTTTATTTGTTGTTTTTGTTGTTACTGACTGGATAAAATGTAAAAACAGAAAAGGAAAAAAAAAACGGAACTATTCTTTGTTCTGACTGAAAACAACACATGGCTTCACTTTTCTACTATAACAGACATGCACGCACACACACACACACACACACACACACACACAGTTTGGTATTCTATACCACGAGATACACAAATCCATATTTCTGCTATAACACTATTTATACAGATCCATATAACACTATATAACTTTACATACACAGATCCATACTTCACTTCCATTATAACACTGTATAGCACGATATACATCATTTAATGTTGATTTTCTATGCTGACATGGGCTGGATGGTGTGACAGAAGCTAGCAAGGCCAAGAACAGTACCAGGCTCCATTGTCTGTTTTGGCATGGTTTCTGCTACTGGATGCCCTTTTTAATGCCAACCACTTTATTGAATGTACTGGGTGCTTTTCGTATGGCACCAGTACTGACAGGGTCATCAAGTACCTTGCAAAACAAAAAGAACACGGAGTTCTTGGCCATGCTGGAGCATCTCTTTAAAGGGTTTTTAGTTGAAGAAATTGACCCTTGGACTTACTCTTTGTAATCCCAGTACTTATTCCATCAATCCCTTTTGCTGAATCACTAATTTACATGAATGCAAACACACCAACATCAGTTGTCAAGTGATGGTGGGAGGACAAACACGGACTTGCCACCATCTATATCTCTCTCTTCCTTTACTCAACCAGCCCATTTATATTCTGATACTTGTCCCTTTTGTCCCTTTTGCCACCATCTCTATCCTACTGTCTCCCACTCTCTCTTTCCTCCTGCACTTCCCTCAGGTTGGGTAACCATGTATTTCCTTTGCAGTAGCACACCTGTTTTTGTCTTCATTCCTGATCTCTCTCTCTCTCTCTCTCTCTCTCCCTCTCTCTCTCCGGATAACCTTGTACTTCTTCTACAGTAAGACACAAGATCACTTCCTCCAATGCTTCCTCCTCTCTTAAAAGTTTTTTTTTTGTCTTGCAAGTACTTGGTGGCCCTGTAAGTGCAGGTGCCACTTAAATGCGCCCAGTCCACACTGTAAAATGGTTGGTTTTCAGAAGGGCATCCAGCTGTAAAAGCCTTGCCAAAACTGACATCGCCTGTGCTTGTGCCACATAAAAAAGCATTAAGTCCACTTTGCTGAGTGGTTGGTGTTAGGAAGGGCATCCAGCTGTAAAAATCCTGCCAAAACAGTTACAGAAGTCTGGTGCAGGCTTCTGCCTGGCCAGCTCTTGTGAAACTGTCCAATCTATGCTAGCATGGAAGGCAGATGTTAAATGATAACGATGATGATGAAGATTACACACACAGACACACACACACACACATATATACAGTTCCATATTTCTGTTATAACACTATATAACAATGTATACACAGTTCTACATTTTGGTTATAAGATTATACACACAGTTTTATATTTCTATTATAACACTATGTAACACATCCATATTTCTCTTATAACATTGGTGTATTCATATTTTAATTACAATTACTTACTGATTATAATATCAGGAATTAGCAGACTTGTTAATGCATTAGACAGAATACCTTGTAGTGTTTGTTCCAACTCTCTGTGCTCAGGATCCTTCCAGGGTTGATAAAAAGATGTATTGATCCAGTGCAGTGGATTAGCAGAACTGTTAAAGCATCAGATGGGAGATGGACTATCTAATGTTACCTGTTCTGGCTCTTTGTGTTCTGACAACAATGTCTTTCCTTTGGACAACACCCAGAGTATGGAGAAGGAAGACTTGTTGCATGGGCAACTGTTTTTGTCTTAAACAAAACTTTGCCCAAACCTGTGCATTTTTTGACATTGCTGACAAATAGCAGCCCTAACTTATTTTTGTCATAATTGTATCTCTTTTTTAGTTGTGTCTTTTTATTATAGATTTTGATATGGATTGAGAGACCTTTTCTCTGCTTTTTTTTTCTCTATATTCACTTTATATGTAGTTTGCTTTAGTTTTGATATTCCTCTATGAATATTTCTGAAGAATTAACCACTTTCCTTTGTACTTAAGGTAGTTGCTACTTACATTATTTTGCTTAAACTGGTGATATTGATGTTTGGGTTTGTTTTCCTTAAATCTATGATGGTCAGGCTTGCATTTTTTTTTTATCGTTGTTCCAATTTTATCATTGAGTTTTATCCTTGGGAAGTACATTCATTGAGCCACAGAATATCTTCTATTGAATTTAATGCTTTAATTATTTCCAACTTCAGATTGACATGTTCATGGTTTTCATCTTTATTATTTTCTATTTTTAAATAATCTTCCTTATGTTCCTTTCTGTTTATATTTCTATTTGTGTTATTCTATTCTGCTTTTTGTTGGTCACTATTCTGTTTGTGTGCTAGGGGTTTAATGTGTTTTGCTATTTACTATTCATTTCCTTCTGCATGGGTTATGTCTATTTTCGTGCATTATGTTCACTCTGCTTTTATTTTCATTGTTTGTTTTGTGTTTATTATTTGCATTTTCATTAAGTGTTTAGTTTTAAGCATTCTGTTTCTGATTTATTTATTTATTCATTTATTTATTTATTTTACATCAAGAATGTATCTTCTTAAGTTAGTCTGTTGGACTCCGATGTTATGTTTAGACAGAGGTTATTTTCTCTTTAAATACTGTATGTGAATATCGTAGTTTTATTCTTGGGGTAGAGTGTGGCTATAAAACATGCATGTAGAAATAAAACATATTCCTGTCTTACCCATTTATACCTTTTCTATTTTATTTGCAATACTTGAGGAATAATGTCTGGAATTCTTTATTTTCATTAGGTATTGTTCTTTTTCCAATAGTGCTGACTTGCATACCCTATTTTTTTTTTGTATATTTTATACATCAAATTCAAATTATGTATTCCCCTTATAACCTTAGGTTGAATGAGAGAATTTTTATTTGTAATGTTTGTCACTTTTAGTCGGGCTTAGGATGGAATCAGTGTGGTATTGATATGAACTGTGCTCTGGTAGTTTGTTTAGATGTGGTGTCAGGTCGTCGATCATTGAGAACATTTGTAGTACATTAATTATATGAAATGAAGATCAATAAATTTTACAAGTATTACTTACACAATTATCATTTTTCAATTTGATTTGTGTTTTTTTAATCAGTGTTATTGGCTATTTTTCAAAGCAGTGAAATAGTGTTCCCTCTTACTAAATGCTTCCTAGTATTTTTTTTTTTGTGGTTGTTATTTCTGTTATTTTTACTATAATAATAATAATAATAATAATAATAATAATAATAATAATAATAATAAAAATAGTCATCGTCGTCATCAATAACAACAAGGTGGCAAGCTGACTGAATTGTTAGCACAGTGGGCGCAAAATGCTTAGCTGTATTTCGTCTGCTGCCACATTCTGAGTTCAAATTCCACCAAGGTCGACTTTACCTTTCATCCTTTCAGGGTTGATAAATCAAGTACCAGTTGAGCACTGGGGTCGATGTGATCGACTGTCCCCCTCCCCACAAAATACAGGCCTTGTATCTATAGTAGAAAAGATTATTATTATTATTGCTATTATTATTATTATTGTTCAGTAGTTTTATTTTTATAACGTGCTTTCACTTCACTACCGAGCGCAGCTCTGTGCGCCTTGGGTATGTGCTGTGGTTTGCTGTGGTGCTCTTATGTTTACTGTATTGAAAGTGTTTTGCGTAGAATGTGTGCAGTACCCAGTAGTGCAATTTTCTGTATGTTATATATATTTGTAAGTCCTGGTATTTTTGTTATGTATTTGTCTGAATATTTTTTTATTATACCTAAGGCACCTACTATGATAGGAATTGTTTCTGTTTTTAGATTCCACATTCGAGTTATCTCTATTTCCAGGTCTTTGTATTTTGAAAGTTTTTCCATTTCTTTTAGAGAAATGTTGTCATCTGCTGGTATTGATATTATTATTATTATTATTATTATTATTATTATTATTATTATTATTATTATTATTATTATTATTATTATTATTATTATCATCATCATCAAAGCGGTGAGCTGGCAGAATCATTAGCACATTGGGCGAACTGCTTTGCAATATTTCATCTGTCTTCACATTGTGAGTTCAAATACTGCCAAGGTCAACTTTGTCTTTCATCCTTTTGGGGTCAATAAAATAAATACCAGCTGAGTATCAGTTACCTCCTCCCCAAAACTGTTGACCTTGTTCCAAAAATTTGAAATCAATATTATTATTATTATTATTATTATTATTATTAAAGGTGGCGAGCTAACAGAACTGTTAGCACGCTGGATGAAATGCTTAGTGGTATTTTATCCGTCACTATATTCTGAGTTCAAATTCCACCAAGGTCGACTTTACCTTTCATCCTTTTGGGGTTGATAAATCAAGTACCAGTTGAGCACTGGTGTTGATGTGATCAACTGTCCCCCTCCCCACAAAATCCAGGCCTTGTTTCTATAGTAGAAAGGCTTATTATGGCTGCCCTTGTGGCAAAATTTGAAACCATTATTATTATCATTATTGCTACAGCTGCTGAGGTCAACGTCACCTTTCATCCTTTCAGTGTTAATAAAATAAAGTGTCAGTCAAGTACTGTAGGTAATGGTTTGAAAACCCTTCTACTCAACCTTCTGGAAATTGCAGCTAAATAATCTTCTTCAATTGAGCTCCACTTTCTTTTGAAAAAAAGAGCACATTAAAGTCCTGTAGAAAAAGAAAAATAATGTGATTGTCATATCTTGAATATCTTTGATCATAAGTCTGCTCAGTCAGGGTTGATTTGTGGCTAAACAACTACCAATAACAACAGTAACAACTTCTGTTAATTAATATGTATAGAATTGAGTGTAATAAGCAACTGTATAATGAAACACCAGCAGTAGATATTTCAACTTGAGGTTTTTTTTTATACTTGTATCACAATACCATAATCACTAAGTATTTCACTTCCATTGGCCATACCAGGTAACAACAGATGGCTTTCTGGTGGTCGGTATGTACACAATACCAATAGTTAGTGACTCGGATTGAAGATAACAAAATTGAGTCATTTGATTTAGCTTGTTTAATGAGCTAATCAGTGATGGTTCCTTCATCAGCTTCAAGGACAAACATTCTATTGTTCAATCAATTACTTACTTGTTAAATTAATTTATTGATTGAGCAACAAAATCTAAATCAGTGGTTCTTAACTCATGGACCCCATTGATTCCTATTTTACTCTACTACACCTCCATGTTAAAATTTTTTTTATTTTTATAAATAAATATCAAGAACTGTATATAAAAAAAAAATGTTAAAATACTTAGTGTGTTTTAGAAGTATAGTGAATTTAATACTCCTGAACTTTAACAACAAAATCTTATATAGACCCCAGTTGAGAACTATTGATCTAAATGGTTGAGTATCCCACAAGTGTATGCATGCATATCAAACTGATACAATATATGACAAGGTTGTACTTTTGGATTACAACCTATAATAAATTTGACAGGCTTCCATACAGTTTCCAAGAGTGAAGCTTCAACTTCCTGCCAAACAATATGTATAACATATATTGACTTCACCCTTCATTCTTGTTTCCAAAAAACACACGCACACACATTCTGCAGTAGTAATATTCATGATTATATCGTACACATCTTCCTTTACTTATGCACAAACACAATTATCCTCAACACTTTATTCTATTTCATTCAGGTACAATATCAGCCCTTTCCAATCAACCCCAGCAGTTATTTAGTCAACCGCAAGTGGCACCACAGTTTTTCATTGCTGGTCAGCATTTAACCCAAGGACAAACTACAGGTTCATCTCTACCAGTCCAACAGCTTCTGATTCCTGTCTCTACAGGTAAGTGATTCCTGTTTTAATATATCTCCTACATTTGCTTCTAAGTACATAGTCATTTCTCTACAACTAAAATGACCAAATAAATCCAGTAATATTTATATTAATTCAATTAGGCTTGATTAAAATGATCTCCCTTATTTTTGGTGCCACATAAAAAGCTACTGTACCGGCACTAATTAAAAGGTGGTTGCGTAGTATACTTAAAATCAGATGGCCCGAACACATAAGCAATATGGAGCTATGGCAAAGAACGAATCAAGTTCCAATTAGAGAGCAAATATTTAAGAAAACGTGGAAGTGGATTGGTAACACAATTAGAAAGGACACACCAAATGCAGCGAAAAGTGCTTTACAGTGGAATCCGGATGGATATAGAAAGAGAGGTAGCCTAAGAACTCGTGGCATAGATCAACACAAAAGGAACTAGAGAAAGGGGGACATTCATGGCAGAGTATAAGTACAGAAGCGAGAAATTATGCGACATGGAATTTAGTTATAAGTGGCCTATACTCCGCGTTGGAGGGTTAAAGGCAAGAAGAAGTGCTGGTGCCATATAAAAAGCACCCAGGATACTCTGTAAAATGGTTGGCATTAGGAAGGGCATCCAACCATAGAAACCATGCCAACCAGACAACAACAAAATCAAGAAAGTAAGTTTAGAGTAGTAATGGGCAATATAGAAAAGATTGAGACCTAAAATATTCAAGAATGGGTGTGGTTTGGAATTGAGTAGTAGGAAGAAAAGGATTGTTATTGGTATGGGGAATGTATTGTGGTCATAAGAATCTATTCAACTGATGTGGCAACAGATTTGTGAATTACCAGAATGCTGTCATCCAAATTTATTTGGGTAAAGGGATGGGGGAGTTTGGGGTCTGTTGTTCCATAGAACAAAAGACGCCAACACAGGCATGCCTACATACATCTACAATACATACACACACCCACACACATATATACATATAAATACACATACATGCATATAATATATTTGTGTGTATGTGTGTGTGTATATATGTGTATGTATATATATGTGTGTGTATATATATATATATATATATATATATATATATATATCATCATCATCATATATTCATATATATATATATATATATATATATATATATATATATATATATATAATCATATATTTATATATATATATATATATACATTTTGTATAATTTTTCCATTATATATATGTATATATATACATACATACACATGTACATATACATGTACATATACATTTACATATAAATATACCTACACTCCTATACACACACGCACATATATATACATACACACATACATACACATGCACACTTAAAGTAAACACTCACCTGCATATAAATACATACACAGACATATGCATGTGCATTTATGCACACACATGCACATGTGTAGAAAAAAATGGCAGAGGGGGTTACAACAAGCACATAAGGAAAAAACAAGAAGAATAAAATATATATATCTATATATATATACATATATATATATATATATATATAAGAAGGGAAATCACATACTACTAGGGAATGAAGATTTTGTTAAAGACAATGTCTAATGAAAACATTTATTTACATTACTTGGTTGTGTTGGCATAAATCTTTAGTAATTATTTCTGTTTTAACATTGTTTCTGTGACTTGTTTATTGATCTGTGAAAATCATAGATGACAGTGTTGTTATGATGTCAACCTATTAGCTAAAGGATCTTTGTATATTCCATCACTGGCACTGCACTTAACTCTCAGAATCCCAACCCATTTAGCTGCAAATAAATATTCTGGAAGAGAATATTTTTCATTCTTAAGTGTTCAGCCAACTACTTCCTTGTCAGAAGTTTATTTAAGTAGAGCTGACTGAGACAAACAAACAACAACAGGTGTAAACTATGTAGTTTGCTATAACTAAAAGTACTATGGTAACTTGGTGCCATTGTATGCTATAGATCACTATTGTATTTGGTGGTGATTGGTGCACTGCATAACAACTAATGAATATTTCATTAGCTGACAATGTGTGTTCAAAGGCATGTTTGAAGTGCTGGCTTACTATCCAGGAGAAGAGCTATTTCATCAATTAATTAAATTTATGACCAAATTTACATACAACACCACAGAACCATTGAACTAATGATTAATTCTGTTAAGAAAATGCATTTAGTGTAGCTTTAGAAACAAAAGTTTCTAATGAAGGGTGGTCAGTCGATATAATATCATTTATTCTTTTTAATGGAAATACAACTTGAAGAATTTTGTCTCCTCACCAGTTGCTACTTGTCTAGTCTAGGTTTTATTTTCAACATCATATCATATAAGTTCAGCAAATATTGAGTGGGAAGGAAACAACCAGCTTGGTTCATTCTGTAATTATTATTGTCTTGAAGGAGCAGCAAAATTAGCTGTAGACAATACTAATGGTAAAATGACGTAGGTCTAATGAGATTTTTGCATCATTTGCTCTGGCTGCCATCATCATCATCATATTGGAATTGAAGTCAAATCTGACCATTAGTCTCTTCTTAATTGTAACAAGTATGGTCAGCGAAGAAGGGAGAGGGTTTGGAAACATCTTTACATCAATTACAGTAACCATAGCAATTAATAGCCCAATTATACAATAACTATTTCCATGTGCATGTGTGAGGGGTGGAGAAGGACTGATGCCACTTCAGTGCCACAGAACTACTTTTTGTGTGTGTGCAAATGTATGAGAGAGGTGGCGGGGAGGGGGTTCTTGGAGGGTATGGGCTGTAAACCCACTTTGGTACCACTGAACTTTATCTAGCAGTGTGTGTATAAGACTTGAGGGGAGGGACTGTAATGTTAATTTAAAGCCACTGGCAAAATTGAGGGTCATAAAATGAACCTTCAGATCAAACTACACCAAAGCTTTATTTTGGAAGAAAATGTACATGCTGCATTTGTGTCACTCCATGTTAATTCAATGAAAGCAACATTAATGACTATACATTGGAAGAAGAACAATGATATACATACATGTATGTATATATACATGTATCTAAAATATACATACAATGTATATATGTACATATATAATGTGTGTGTATAAGTATATATGTGAGTATATGTATGTGTGTGTGTATATATATATATATATATATATATATATATATATAAACCCTTCAAGACAGTGCTCCAGCATGCCACAGTCAAATGACTGAAACAAGTAAAAGAATAAATATACATTCACACACACACACACACGCAC
>NC_068998.1:40396747-40405751 GCF_001194135.2 Octopus bimaculoides
TATATATATATATATATATACATTATATATATGAAAGCACATGGTTAGAGTGTTGTTGGTCTTACAATTGTGAGGTTGTGAGTTTGATTCCCAGACCAGGCTGTGTATCGTGTTCTTGTGCAAGACACTTTATTTCACATTGCTCCAGTTCGTGCAGCTATAGAAATGAGCTGCAATGTCACTGGTGCCAATTTATATCTGCTTTACCTTTCCCTTGAATGACATTGTTGGCATGGAGAGGGGAGGGCTGTATGCACAGGCTACTGCTGGTCTTCCACAAGCAACCTTGCTCGGACTTGTTCCTTGGAGAGGAAATTACTAGGTGCAATCCTATCATTATTCATAACCAAAGGGGGTCTTTACCTTCTATACATATATATGTACTTGAGAAGATATGTCACTGTACTTGAGAAGACATGTCAGACTTAGTGAAATCGTAGTTGTTGCCAATGCTGATGATATGTTAAAGGCACCCAATACACTCTGCGGAGTGTTTGGCACTGGAAAGGGCATATAGCCATAGAAACCAAGCCAAAACAGACCGGAGCCTGGTACAGCTCTCCGACTTCCAGTCAAACCATCTCTAACACATGAGAGCATGTAAAATGGACACTAAATGGCAATGATGATTATATATATATATATATATATACACACCACCTGTACTCGTCTGTTGTTGTTTTTTTCGTAAATTCTCCCATATATATGTACATCATATATACATATATATATACATCACATATATATATATATATATATATATATATATATATATATTTATTCATCAGCCTTTTCCTGTAGTTCTATTGCTCTGGCACTCCTGTTGATAACAGTGGCCTTGGTTTTAAATAGCATAAACCACTAAGATGTCTCGGAAACAAACTGATGAGAAAATCAGCTGCAAATGTTCCTTGTATCATGTTTTGTCTCCATTTTCTGTCTATTATGTTTTTGCCCAGTTTCATCTTTTTTCCTTTCTCTGTCTAACTTTTGAAGTAAATACATATATCCTTCTTTAGACTTTTTCTATATTTCTGATGAAGAGTTCCACTCGAAACTTGAAATCCTCTTTCTTTTCTTTCCTTTCCTGAGCGTCCAATAACACTGTACTTATTCCATGTCCTCGCGTTGTTATTTTTTTGTATTTTTTCTTGCTTGTTCATGTTTGGATTGACTATATATATATATTCGCCATGATAGATCGCTAACCACTACACATTCTTTATTTTCTCTCCTTGTTTCTTTCTGTGTTCCTTTCTGTGGAAGAGCATAGGCTCGAAACGTTAAAGACTTTTTCACTTCCCGAGCGTAAAACTAATACATCTGTTTGTTGTCTACACCACCTGCCTTTGTCTTTTGTTTTTTGTGAATTCTCCCCCTATACATACATATATATATATATATATATAAAATGTGTGTGTGTGTGTGTATATATCTATATATACACATATATAAAATGTGTGTGTGTGTATATATATATATATATATATATATGATTTTGATATTTGTTTATAACCATCACAAAATGTGAAGATGAAGGCACACACACATACATATGCAAAAATATATGCACATATTTGGTAGGCCTAGTGCTTTTGGTAGGCCCAGGGCTTTAGTAAAATACACCTTCTTAAGTCAGATGGTTGGGAAGCAAGCTCTTTTCAGTCACACAGCCATACCTCTGCCCATACTCTTTTGTGTGTGTGTGTGTATCATAATTTCATCAATAGTTGCAACACCTTTGTCCTGACCAGTTTTGGAAGCATGTATGCAGTTCAGTTCATTGTGCTGTGGTTTGGTTGCCAGATGTTGTCTTGGCTGGCGGGCAACTCTGGGTCAAAGTTATAAATCATTTAATTAACTCTACTGTATGTGTATTTAGCTTGTAGGATGCACCCCCTTCCACCCTCAGGTATTTTCCTTCAGCCCTATTGTTGCTATAAATTAATGGTTGTTGGCACTAAGCTGTCAGGAGTCAGATTTATTGGTGCTTTCGTTTTATTAAACTTATGCACATGTAACATTTCACAGCTGCATGTATATGTGTATGTGCACACATGTGCGCATGTGTGTGTGAGTGTGTATATTAATAAAGATATGTATATTATGTGTGTGTGTGTTTGTATAGTTATATATAATAACAATGAAACCTTAAATTGAAGGATCACTCAATACTTTCCAGTAAAGTAATATATTTGTTTCATTTTACCAAGGGAAAGGTTGATAGTCCTTTCAAAGTTTCAGCTATGTAACTTTCATTGGACAATTAAATGAAGGCTACATAGCTGGAACTTCAAAGTAGCTTGGAAAAGGTGTGTGTGTGCATGTGCATGCACATTAGACACAAATATGCATGCACATACATACCTATGCTCTACTCTAGAAATTCATAGCAAACTAATACATACACACACATAAACACTTGCATGTGCAAGCACACATACCAGCAGCAGCAGCAGCAACAAATAATTGAGTATATAAGTTGTGTTGGTCATGTCACTATTCAGTCCACATGTATATCAGTGTCATAAGCAAATACATGTTGATGATGTCATGCATAAAGAAAAAACAAAGTAACAGCCTAAGCAGAATTTTATTCTGCTACAAAACAAACATATCTGTGACTATAAGCAGTCTCATTAATATACACACATACATTTAGAATATAAACGTATAGTTCTCTACAAGGTAGGTGTAACACTAATGTCCATAGATGTTAGATGTATATTGTCAGCCAATCAGGAGTGTTGATTTAAAAGCATCACCTAATTTGTTTGCTGCAGAAATACATCATACAAAACACATTGCTATCATATCTATGGTTCCAGGACATTGCTAGACTGTAAAATTTCAAATATATATATATGTATGAAAACACAAGCAAAGTTGCAAACAGTATTCACAAAAAAGCGATGTGTGACTTCTGAATGGGTCAAAAGCTGCAGCCAAAATATTATATTCATTTATATACTCAAAGGTGGTGTGATTTATTCTTTCACTATGACTTGTCAACCGGTGCATCTAATATAGGTGTCTGTATGGTAACTTATGTAATTATGAGCTGGCAAGTAAGCTTTCATGTGGTTATTCAATAAGTTAGAAATAGCCACCAGTCTCCTCCCTTGTCGTACATCCTACAGTCTTACTGAAAGTAAATTGAACAATGTTGTTTTGTAGACATTATGCCTGAGTCAAAATTACTGGATGATCATAGCTGCAGTGTATCTTTTATCTGTTATCTTTCACTTGTTTCAGTCATTACACTGCTGCCATACTGGAGCACCACCTTGAAGAGTTATTAGTTGACTGAATCAAACCCAGTAATTTGTTTTTTTTTAAGTCTGGTACTTATTCTATCAGTCTCTTTTGCCAAACCAATAAGTTACAAGGATGTAAGCAAACCAACACACGTTGTCAAATGGTGGTGGAGGACAAACACAGAAACAAAGACACACACACACATATATATGATGGGCTTCTTTCAGTTTCCATCTACCAGATCCACTCACAAGGCTTTGGTGAGCCTGTGGCTATTATAGAAGACACTTGTCCAATGTGCCATACAATGGGACTGAACCCAGAACCATGTGGTTGAGAAGCATCTTCTTACCACACAGCCAAGCCTGTGCCTGTATGCTGAGAGTACTTTTATTGTGTGATTACAGTTTTGATAGGTCAGCATCTTTGGTAAAAAGCATTCCAGCTATGATGATCCTCTTTTTCAGGCATTGTGTACCTTGGACGTCATTATCCAATGTGCCCTTTTTAAAAAAAATTTCAGGCAATAAGGTATAATTTAAGAGAGATTTGACTGCAACGTCAAGCAGGTCAAGCAATCATATAGAGACTCCCTCAGTATTTCTGTCATTCTGTTAATACTGGCATCATTGATGAAGATGGTATTGATCATAGAGTTGTTAACGATGATGGTGGATGTGATAGTTGTAGTATTGGTGGTGGTTTTGAAAGTGAAGTCTGTTGTGCTATTAGTGGTGATAATGAGGTAATGGTTGTATTACAGTAGTGGTGGTAGAGGTGATGGCAGTTGCTGTTGTTGTTGTTGTTGTTGTGGTTGTGGTGGTGATGATAGTGGCTGTGGCATTGGTGGCTGTTATAGTGGTGCTGACTATCACAGTGCTTGCAATGATGGTGGAGGTAGTGGTGGCTATCATAGTCATAGAAGTAGACATCATTGTGGAGGTGGGGGTGGTCGTCATCATCATCATCATCATCATCATCATTATGTAGTAGTGAATCCACTGTGTCCCCTCCTATGTGTAAAATTTATGTCAGACACTGAGTGAAGATATAAACCAATCCATGAAAAACTTCCCATCTGAACTGAGACAGTTATGGCCTCAACAAAACACTTTGTGTTTAACGACTTTTAAATAGTCAATTCTGATGGGGGTGTATTTTCAGCTGGCAAACTGATTAATGCAGTAGTTGCAGTGGTGATGAAGGTGGTGGCAAGTGGAGCACCACGAGGGTATGGTGTTGTAGTGGTGTTATGTTTGTGTAAATGTGTGTGTGTGTGTGTGTGTGTGTGTGTGTGTGTGTAATATATATATATATATATATATATATATATATATATATATATAAATGCATGATGATGAGGCAGAAAGTATGTGCAGACATGTTAGTATGTGTGTATGTGAATGTTTGGGTACCCATATGCATGCAGCTATCTGATAGTATAAACTTAATTCATAGATACATGTATGTGTGTGATTGTATATGTATACATATTTATCATGCATTTATGCACACACACACATATATGCACACACACACACAAACATACACACACACATGTAAATATATTCTCATATTCTTTTACTCGTTCCAGTCATTCCACTTGAGTAATGTCTCCTTGAGAGTTTAGTCAATCACACCAGTCCCAATATTTACAGCAGTCTGGTACCTATTTTGAACCACTAAGTTATAGAGCACAAAGGGACACAAACGTAAAAAAAAAACACTAGATAATAGACCTTAGATAAAATTTCACTTACAAGCTTTGGTTAGTTCCAGGCTAGAGTAGAAGACATTTGCCCAAGATGCTATGCAATAAGATGAAATGGAACAATTGGTTGTGAAATGAACCGCTTAACCTTTCAGACATCCACTCAAAATTTCATTTCCCTTAACTGCAGAAAGTAGTTTTATATCTTTCTGTCTTTTGTTGAGAAATGTCATGCTTGAAACTAATTTTTGCTGAGATATGTCAAGTTTCTTGAGGCAATGTAACTTGCTGAAAATACCAATTTATTTTTTAACATCATTACTGGAATAACCATGAAATTTAACTTTGCCATTAAAGGGTTAACCATACAACCATTATGTCTATGCCTATCTCTCTCTCTCTCTATATATATATATATATATATATATATATATATTGTCAATGTATCGTATATCCAAAAAAGAAGCACATTCTAAGCATAGAGCAGTAATGTATTAAAAGTAATTAAGTTTATGTCCGGTCATAGAGTGACCAATGGAGACATCCGCCTTTGTGGGTGCAAAACCATTGGTCACTTTATGACCAGACATAAACTTAATTACTTTATATATATATATATATATATATATATATATTTATTTATATATCATCAGTGGATTATATATTTGAAAAAGAAGCACACTCTACTGTATAGAGCAGTAATGTATTTACTCTACACCATTAGAGTCTGACAAGCCATCTATAAAGCTAAGTGCTTCATGGATGTGAAACCATTGGTTACTCTATGATCAGACATATATTTAACTGCATGTAAATATATATATATTCTTTTATTTGTTTCAGCCATTCGGCTGCGGTCATGCTGGAGCATAATATATATATATGTATGTATATAAACTCAAATATGGCAGTGTGGTCAAGAAGTCCACTGCACAACCATATGGTCTCAAGTTCAGTCCAACTGCATGGCACATTGATGAAGCATCTTCTATTATGGCTTCAGGCTGACCACTGTTTTGTTATTGGTCAGCCTGAGGAATTGGTTGATGGAAACTGTATGAAAGACCATATATATGTGTGTGCATATATGTGTTTGTGCCTCTTTGTGTGCATGTGTGTGTGTGTGTGTGTGTGTGTGCATGTGTGGTGTTCTTGAAGTTGTAATTTCTGCTTCTTTGGAAGAAAATTTGTGAGCTAAACATGGTGCTGTCATGTTTACATTCCCTTCAAACATAATGTCCTGTAGCTCTGCATTTTTGAAATTCAGTAGGATATAAAATCCCTTATTTGAAAAGCAAGTTAGTGTTGGTGATAGGAAGAGCACTCCAACTGTAAAAAACTACCTCATATAAGTAACTGTCCAATCTGCACTGGTTTACAAAAATGACTGAACGAATATATAAATAGCAAACCTGCTTTCTTGTGCAAGTATGGTTAAGAGAAGTCTTAACATGTGAAGCGTCAGAGATTGGGATACTTTCATTACATTTACCCATCACTTCTCTCCAACTTGTCTTTCTTTTACTGCCCTCTCCTCACCTACCTCTCCACCTAGGATATCTTCACTGCATTCATCCTCTGCTCTTCCCTTCCCCATCTCTGTGGTACCCTTCAGCCTCTCTCACTTTTCTCATTACATTCATCAACTGCTCCCCTATCTCCTGCCTTACTTCTCTCACTGCCCTTCTGCCCACAGCTTTTCCATCATCCCTAACACCTTCTTATTTCCCTCAGTGTGTTCCTCCCATGACGTCCTCACTTCTTTTTCCTTCAATAATCATGTCACTATACCCTCTCTAGATCTTCAACACTTATTTCCTTCATTTCTCCTCACCTATATTCATCTTTATAATGTGGAATAACACTGGATACACCACTACTACCCCACCAACTACACTCCCTCTCCCTTTACTCTCTTGCTCTGGACCAGTATTTTATTATCTCCTCCATCACTTAATGATATCACTCATTTTATATTTTTGTTTCATTCATAGAGATTCTTTAGTCTTGTGAGCTATAAGGTGACCTCATTCATGCTGGAGTCACAAAGGAAAAAGAGTACCCAATAAATTTTGTAAAGTGATTGGCATTAGGAAGGGCATCCAGGTATAGAAACCATGCAAAATCAGAGCCCAGCTCAATGAATTCTGTCAAACTGTCCAACCACCCATGTCAGCATAGGAAGTGAATGTAAAATGATGAGATGATGCATATTATGTATGTATGTGTGTGTGTGTGTGTGTGTTTATATGCATGGTGTATGTTTGTATTTTTGTACACACACACACACACACACACACACACACAAATAAACAAACAAACAAAAATGTGTAGAAATATGTGTGTAATATATATGTAAATGCATGTTTTTATTTTGTATGTTTATCTTTATGTTTTTGAATCAAGATATGATAATTACCTTAAAATATACAAATACAGATGTGTGTGTGTGCATGTGTAGCCTTATATATAGACATATAGCAATATATGCTTTATATATGTTTGTGCAACATACAAACATCTAGGCATACATGTCAATATGGGTATCTATATCCTTTCATATGTGTATATTTGTGTATGTACATGTGCATGAACACACATGCACACACACACACACACACACACATATTGTACCACTCGTTATTTTTTTCTCTCTATTTTCTGTATATAAATTAATATATTTGAACGAATAAGCATATATTAATAAATATACATATATAATCTATGCACAGTAGGGGGTAATAAGGAATGTATGTTTGCATGTATAGTTTTATGCATGACAAACTGTTTAAGAAGTTCATTTAGCAATCATGAAGTTCCTGGTTCAATACTATTGCGTGACATCTTGGACAAATGTCTTTACCCGAGCCTTGTGAGTGACATTGGTTAGACAGAAAACTGTGGCAGAAGCCCAGTCAATTGAATTGTGCTTGTATATTTTGAAGAACCAGCTTAGTCACACTCTTGTGTCCTGCAGATTCTGCTTAAGAATAATATTAACTTTTTAGTATTCAAACTAGCCATATCTGGCCCAAGTATTCAACCTGTTTTATGTTCCAACTGGTCAGATCTGGCCTCTCACACATACCCTACAATGACTTTCTAAAAATAAACGACTACATCATTGAAATCTCGAAGCTACAAGATAACAGTTTCAAATTTTGGCACTGGGTCACCGGATTCTGAAGGGAAGGTTAAGTCTATTACAGTGATTGGTAGTTATTTTATCAACCCCCAGTACTTGACTGGTACTTCACGGGGTGAAAGGCAAAGTGGAACTCAGCAGAATTTGAGCTCAGAATATAAAAGGCAGACGGAATGCTACTAAGCATTTTTGTCCGGTGTGCTAACAGTTCTGCCAGCTCACCATTTGAGGCTACAAGATAATGTATGATTAATAGAAAACAATGTGCACGAATAGGCTTTGTATTTGACAGAGTAATCTGAATGCTAAAGAGTTGAGGATGAACATCTCTGTGGAATATTCAGCCACTTTGCATGCTAATTCAGTGAGTTAGTAGTTCAGTTAATTGAACAACTGGAATAATCATCATTGAAGCCAACAGAAATTTTTATACTTTTCTTTGTATGTATGTATGTATGCATGTATGTGTACGTACATGTGTATTTGTATATATATATGTGTGTGTGTGTGTGTGTGTGTGTATACAGAGAGAAAGAGAGACGTGGGTAGTGAGTGATTGTGTGTATGTGAATGAGCATATGTGTCTTTTGTGTTTCATTTAGACAAGTAATGTTATTTCTATTTTAAATAAATAAATAAATAAATAAATAAAGTGTATAAATATTGCTGGAATTGTAAATATGTCATTTGCATATGTTAAGAGACAGCTATCCTATAGATAAAACTTTGTATGCATTGTCAGTAACATACATACATATGTAACATGCATGTACTCAAACATATCTATGCACACACACATATATGTGTATGAATGGATATATATGTAATACATTATACACACACACACACACACACACACACACACACACACACACACACACACACACATA
>NC_068998.1:40405761-40411764 GCF_001194135.2 Octopus bimaculoides
ATATATATATATATATATATATATATATATACATACATACATACATACTTACATACATAAATCTTTAAATCTTTAAATTGTTTCAGCTTCAAAGCTGCAGTCATGCTGGGATATCACTGTTCCAATATATATATATATATATATATATGTGTGTGTGTGTGTGTGTGTGTGTGTGTGTGTGTGTGTGTGTGTGTGTGGATTTTAAAATATATAAATGGAGGAGGAGTAGGGAGACATATGTATATGTGTCTGATGTTGTTTGTGTTGGTACTTGGAGTTTCGTGTTATACCCATAACCATTTGTCAGGCAACAAACAGTTTTCATTGCCTTACTAAACATGTATAATGTGAACCTATGAGTAGCACTTACAAAGGTACCTACTACATACATTAATTCTACTCTAAAATGTGTGTATGTGTCTATTATTTCACATATAATTAACCCCATGAGACCAAGGCTAAGCACTCACCCACTCACTCTTTAAAAGGCTTCTAGTGGTTTTCACTGACTTATATAATCATCAACACTAATACAGCCCATTTTTATTACACACATACATATATTCATACATATAATACATATGTAGCAGAGTTGATATACACATATATGTGTGTGTGTTTGTGTATAAAGTTATACCTACACACATACACAAACACATAACTGGTATAACCTTCATATATGGAGGTGAGTTGTGTCAAAGCCAAATGTAGTGAAATCTGATAGTTTAGTAATTAACCTTTATGTAGAACTCTTCTTTAATGAAAATAGAGACAAAGCAAACATTAATGAAATCAAGAAGAAGACTTCAAAGACTAAAGAGTGAAACATTTGTTATTCTGTTATCAAAGAAGCCATTTTGATATTGTGTCTTCTGCTCTGAATTCCCAACAGATAATCAATATTCTGCCTTGAAGGATGGAATTTCCTATATGAAAAAGAACACATCTCAAAATAACTACAGGGAAATCACTAAAGTCATTAAAGAATGTAAATTTATAACGAGACATTAAGGATATCTTAGAATACTGTTTACTGCAATCTTGTGGCTTGATTTACTCCCTTTCTTATGCTAACTAGATTTCTTCATCTGCTGTTTCTCTTCTTCTTCTTCTTCTTTTCAATGACCCCTTTCAAATTTCAGCTTTCTAAATGACCGATAGTGTTAAAGATCAAAACAGTGTTGCTTGGTCATTGAAAATAATTTTCATTTGATGTGAAATCTCGTTAGTCAGTTGAAGATTGTTTATTGCCGCTTTTGTTAAAAATATATTATCGGTTATTCAATGAATATTGTTGTCAGTGTTGTTTTTCGTTGACCAACTAAGTAAATAAGGCAGTTTCATTATGTTGGCTAAGTTAGTTGAAGAGGTCTTTGTTAAATACTGATTGATTACTGAAATATTGCCACTGCGTTAAGTAAATAACACTCAAAAATTTCGACTGATCGCTTAAAGAAATAGAGGCCTTCTGAATATACAATGTTGTTTTACAAGCCAATGAAAAAGCCTCTGCATAGTTGCTTGGTCAGCTAGAAATAGCAGCCAAATCTCCCTCACATCACACTTTATCACCTTTAAAGTGGAAGGATACACTGAATAACATACTCCTAGAGATACTGGAGTAAAAAGGTGAGACGGTCACAGCTGGAATTCTTTTGATTATAGATCTGTTCGATCAGGACAGATGACATTGTTTTCCAAAAATTCATTTATTGTTCTTTGAAATAATATTGGTCTGTTGGTCAGTTAAATCAATCAACAACACTGTCTTACATTAAATATCTATTGATCAGTCAAATATTGTTTATCTATTATTGTCATTCACGTAAACAACATTGCCAATTTTATTAAAAAAAAAATTTTTTTTATCAGCTAAGCAAGCCACACTTGTTAAATATGTATGAGTAACTCAATGTTTTTTTTTTTCCTGTTAGTTTGTGAGTTATATAAAACTGACATTGTTACAAGCCATTCAGTTAAAACTGTTTTCTATTGGTTGGTTAAATAAACAACTCTGCACTCTTTTGGTTGGTGATAGCAAAATGTTCTAATGGTCAGCATTGGTTATAATGGCTATGCTATTACATCATTTGTGTGTATATCCCTTTTGAAGACCAGTAGCTCTGCTTGTCTTGTTTACCTAACAAACTAGTCCCACTTCTAATTTGCAGTTAAATTGTTAGTAGTAGGAAGAGTTTCCAAAGGCTGCTGTTGTTGTTGTTGATGGTGGGGGGGAGCTGCTGCTGCTGTTTAGCCCCAGTTTAGACCTGATCATGTGCATCTATGATCAAATGCGTTCTGATCATGACCATCACATATTTTATTTGTGCATTTGAATCTAAAACTATATCATTCAATGTGTCTTTTTTGTTTTTCCCTTTTTAATGGCAAGAAAGGATTTGAGGGTTTCAGCTGCTATTTCTAGAGGTTGACTGACCACAAGGAGTCTCTGTCTTTATACTGTGTGGTATCATGTAGCAAGACTCAATAGATGCTATAATATATTGTATGATATCAATGTACAACTGAATTCTGACATAGCTACAAGGTCTTGACTCAAATATTGATTTCAAATTTTGGCACAAGGCCACCAACTTGGGGGAAAAGTAAGTTGATTACATCAACCCAGTGTTCAACTGGTACTTGTTTTATCAACCCTGTAAAGATGGAAGGCAAAGTCAACCTCAGTGAAATTTGAACTCAAAACGTAAAGACAATCAAAAAGCATTTTGCCTGGTGTGCTCACAGTTCTACTTATATGCTGCCTTCCTTGACTCAAATATCGGCAGTGGTTATAGTTAAGATCAACTTAAACCACTGCCAAACTATTGTATTTTATTTCATCAAATTTAGCCTTGATAAGAAAAATGATTTACTTTGCTTACGCTACAGATTTTTTGTTTACTAAAAACACACATTTGTAAATTTATAGTACATTTTGTCTTATCCCACTAATATATTGTATTTTTATTAATTAATTAATTTGTGTAGCCAGTGTTTGCACTGTTGTGTAAATTAAAAATTTAGTTCTGTCCAAGTGTGCACATACTCTAAATAGCTATAAGCTACTATCTTCTCTATGACCAAGAATTGGTAACCAATTTCTGATGAAGCTTTACTATAGACTGAAACTAATTAGATCACTCTTTTGTTCTGGCTCCAAAAAGAAAAACTTGTGATTTAACCACAATCTGTTTACTAAGAATACAACTTTATAAGTCTATCTTATAAAGATAGACTTTATCTTTATCTATCTTATATTTTTGCTTAGCTCAATACTATATAGTACTTCACTTACTTCTCTCTCTCTCTCCTCTCTCTCTCCTCTCTCTATCTCTCACCTCTCTTCTCTCTCACATACAAACACACACACACATCTTGATTTTTAGAAGATGGTATGTTGTATTCCTGTATGTAATAAGCAAATAAAAAGTTAGCATCAGAAGGAGCATCTGACTAAAAACACTGACTGTTTCAATATGTCCCATCCAACCCATAACAGAATAGAAAGATGAATGTAAAGAAGACGATGTGTATGTGTGTATGCATATACATATATATATTATACATACTCTCACACATACACTGACATATATATATATATATATATATATATATATATATATATATATATATATATACATAAGCATGTATGTATATTTATCCTCTCTTTCATTCTCTCCTCTGTTCTCTTAGATTCTTTTCTAAGAAAAAAAAAACATTCATATATTAATTCCATTGTAGTTCATTAGTAACATGAAGTTAATTCAATTTGAAATGTGAAGAAACAACACTGACATTAATTAGTGCAGCCTATAATTATTAACGAACTAAATTAACCATGCTGAGAGCCTAGACATTGCGATGGTAATGTGAGAGAGGATGAGGGGAGAGATTTTCTTGTTTACTTAATAATTACATTTTCTACATGTTTATGCTCGTTCTACGCTGAGTAAATATTATTGCTGTTTCTTCTGTTCACTTTAAAAACACTTTGACCTTCATCGTTTGGATTTCACTTAAAATTAAGTGCGGTTAAGAAGCTTGCTTCCCAACCATCTGGCCTTGGATTCAGTCACTCTGCGTGGAACCTTGGCAAAGTGTCTTTCTACTGTGGGTTCATGCCAACCAAAGTCTTGAATGGATTTGCTTAACAGAAACTGAAAGAAACTTGATGTGTGTGTGTGTGTGTGTGTGTGTGTCTGTCTGTCTGTCTGTGTCTTTGTATCTTATCGGCCCAGCTCCCACTGCCACTACTTGACAAATGGTGTTGGTTTGTTTACATGCCTGTAACTTGGTGGTTTTTCAAAAGAGACCAATTGAATATGTACCAGGCTTTAAGAAAAATAAGTACTGGGTCAATTGTTTGATTTAATCTGTTCAATGTTGTGCTCCAGCATGGCCACAGTCCAATGACTGACATGGGCAAAAGAGAAAAGATTGAGAGAGTTATTAGATCACTGACTTATTGTCTGACAGCTCGCTGGTTCAAGTGTTGACTCAGGTGCTTTGCTGTGCCACTAGCACAGATGCTTGTCACTTTCTGGCTCACTCCATTTAGCTGTATGTAGGGACCAATGAAAAGTATAGTTTCTTAGGGAGCACTACAACTCAGCAAATGAAAACTCAACAGGTAACACTTCAGCAAGTGCCGCAATTTAGCAAGCAAGCAATTGCTGATTTGAAGCATTTGCTATTTTGACAAGGCTTACTGAGTTGGCCACTTGCAGAAATTGGCAACTTGCTTAATTCATACTTGTTATGTTAGTGCTTGCTAAGTTATGGCACTTGCTAAAATGTTACTTACTCTTTTACTCTTTTACTTGTTTCAGTCATTTGACTGCGGCCATGCTGGAGCACCGCCTTTAGTCGAGAAAATCGACCCCAGGACTTATTCTTTGGATGCCTAGTACTTATTCTATAGGTCTCTTTTGCCAAACCGCTAAGTTACGGGGACGTAAACACACTAGCATCGGTTGTCAAGTGATGTTGGGGAGGGGACAAACACATACATACATATATATATACATATATACGACAAGGCTTTGGTCGGCCCGAGGCTATAGTAGAAGACACTTGCCCAAGGTGTCATGCAGTGGGAATGAAACCGGAACCATGTGGTTGGTAAGCAAGCTACTTACCACACAGCCACTCCTGCACCTTAAGTTTTTAATTAATGCGTTAGGGTGTAATGAGTTCCATTAGCTTTAAATTAGAATGTTGGTAGAGTTAGTAGAGTCCAACTAATTGCAAAAGTTGATGTGATGGTTTAGTCCACCTTTTTATATAAGTATCATGTGAATACACAGTCATCATAGCTGTGAATAGGAACTTTAAAATATTACAGTTTAACTAAATTGTGCATCAGTACCATGGAATGATACAATCAGTTTAATTATAAAGATATGCCACATGTGAAAATGCATAGCCCAGGCACTTCATTTCACGTTGTTCCAACCTATTTAACTGAAAATGTTTGTTAACTGCAGAGAGGCAACTTGCAGATACTCAGAACTATCAAAGGCCCTTGACATTTTGCAACTGCAAGATGTCAATGGCCTTTGATAGTTTACAACACACAGAAGGAGGAGGAGGTGGGTTATGTTGATGGTGGTGGTGGTGGTGGTGGTGGTGGTGGTGGCGGCGGCAGTGGTGGTGGTGATGGTGGCGACAGCAGTGGCAGTAGTGGCAGCCTGGAGGATGGGTAGGAAATACCATGTAGATATGCAGTCCATTTAGCTGTGTATAGGTATCATGTGGAGGTATATTGCACAATTATAAGCAGCACAGAACACTAAGTAACTGACATAGATTTTGTAGTTTGATAAACCTGCTGATAGACACTTGTTCTTACCCTTATTATGTAACACTGCGAAATCTAGAGTACATATCCCCTCTTATGTATGATACCTCACTGAGGCTGGGAATGTACATATCCAAATATATAATATTGTACCAAGGAAGGACTTTCTATTTCTTATTCTACTATATATATATACATAT
>NC_068998.1:40412262-40415047 GCF_001194135.2 Octopus bimaculoides
TTGTGTTGTTTGTCTCGTTTTCCATTTGTGTCTTTCATTGTTCGAGAAAATAGTTCATATTCCATGTACTTGTATCTTTTGTTGTACACGTTTCGTGACGTCCTGTGCCCATATATGCATATATATATGTATGTATAACAATAAACAAACTGTCTATGAGGAACGAATATGACTACAAGCCCAGCCATTGAGCCATACTCCCAACTAGCCGAACAACCAACCTACCAGCCAACCAGCCAGCCAGCTAGCCAGCCAGTCAGTCAGTCAGTCAGTCAGTCAGTCAGTCAGTCAGTCAGTCAGTCAGTCAGTCAGTCAGTCAGTCAACCAACCCACCAACCAACCAACTGACCCGCACGTCTGCCAGCTATCTAATTGGTATGCACCACCATCACTTGGACAACACAAACTGACCCAACTCATCTACTTCAGAACCAGCTATAAATCCATATGGTTATCCAAAGTGTCAGCAGTCTATTCCCTCAAGAACTCAGTAATTTTGGCTTTGGTATTCTACAACAACAACCACAAAACTGTAACAGTAGTAAGAATAACTATATCAGTAGAGGTGGCAGCGATGGCTGTAGGAAGTAGCAATGGTAAATGAGGTTATAATTTATGACCGCCATTAAGTCAGTGCTATTGGTCACTTGATGCATTCTCCCTCACCACCATCACCACCACCACCACCACCATCCTGCTATCTCTTAATCACAGCAACATCACCACTACTACTACGCCTCCTACTGTTATGACCATCATCATCACTATCACAGCTACCACTAACGTCACCACCACCACAATCCAATTACTGTCAATAATACCATTAACATCACCACTACGGTCATCACTACTACTACTGCTGCTGCTGCTGCTACTAAAAAGCTACCATTATCACCACCTACATTCCTATCACACCAAAGTAACTACCACTACTACTAATACCACCTTCATCATTACTACAAACACTACCACTTCTACCAACACAACCTGACCACTATCACAAACACTACCACCTTAACTAGTTTACTCTTGACCATTTGTTTAATATTCCAGAACATGTCCATCTCCTTATATGAACATTGTCCACTATTATGCTAAGGAATTGTGGTGGGGGGAGTAGCATTTGTTTGCTTCTTTCGTTTTTTTTATGTATATTTTAAAAGAACATCTTAGTTCTATCTTTTTTATGTCCTGAGTTCAGTATTTTTACCCCCACCTCCACCACTACCACCACCACCACCATAATTCTGGGACTGATAAAATAAGAACCAGTGAAGTGCTGAGATCAATATAAAAACAAGAGAATAGAAGCTTTACAAATAGCAAAACAAAAATAGAAGCAAAAATCAAATCACAGGCACTACACCTGTGGAATAAACTATGAAAGTTAATCATGAAACAATGTTAGGTCTGGCGATGATGATTTTGTCAGTTACAACATTATTTCTATGATCCCTTGCTGCTTGCTACAAAATGCAGCAATAATAGTATCACCGTCATTGCTTCATTCAGAAGATAATTCTGGGAAGGAGATGGTCTTGGAACATTAATAGACCTGAGATGTTTTTGTTCTGAACTAATCAGGGAGAACTAATAAGGAACTATGAAAAAAATATTCATTACCCAAAAAGATTATGCCTTCAATATCATGTGTGTATACTCCCTGGACACTGTGGCTGTTTCAGAAATGCAATGAACCTTGTTATTGGCCTTGTTATAAACATATAATCAATGATGACTATCTTTCACCAACACAACTATTACTACCTTCAATGTTACCTCTGCCATTACCTCATCTACGACCATTAGCAAAGTATAAGACCATAATGGATCTGTTGTTCATATTAAGGTGATATGTTGGAAATGTTGGTGTGATATAAGCATCATAATCATCATAATAATGATGGTAATATATTCATAGCTTATTAACAGCTGAGCAGCATTTTTCTTGCAAAAAAAACAGGGAGCTAGATTACTCTTTAATGCATGACATACACTACCAACAGATACAAACACCTCTTGTACTGTATAATAGTTACAGGTAGCTAACTGCACTGGCCAGTTTCTACTTTTGTACTGCAGATATTAGTTACATATACCAACTGTACTGTATGGTCATCTCCTGTAGTGTAGAATGATATACAAATACTGTACTATACTGTAGAGAAAGGTATAAATACCTGGTATAAGTAGCTAGAGACATCCACAATACTGTGCAAATAGCTTCATACATTGATTGCACAGTACAAATGTCTATTTGTACTGTACAGTCAACAGCTACTGTACCAACAGAGACAAACCCATACTGTACTGATAGCTGCAGATACCCATTTACTGTACTGTGCAAACAGCCAAACATAAACAGTACTGTACAGGTAGCTTCATACACTAAATATGCAATACCAATTTTTATAGGTAGCTACTATATTGTATGGATATATATACTGTACAGTTAGCTGTACACATGTATAGTATTATTTGTACTTGTACAGTACAGATAGCTATTATACAGTAGAGGTGCTAGTTACAGACATACAACAGCTACTGAACTCTACAGTACAGATGTTACCTCCCAGCATCAAGTATCTGCTGCATTGTTCAGGTAGCTACTGCTCTGTGCAGTCTCTACTGCACTATAGTTATAGCTACTGTACTGCAGAGATAGCAGCAAAAGACACCTTGTACAGATAGATAGCTACTACTGCACTGTAACAGCAGATATCTAGAGCAACAAGGCTGTGACTGCAGTGTAATACAATTACCTATTGATTACATAAAACAGTGT
>NC_068998.1:40415249-40416873 GCF_001194135.2 Octopus bimaculoides
AAGGCTGTGACTGCAGTGTAATACAATTACCTATTGATTACATAAAACAGTGTACTTTTAGGTGAGAATTGTAAAAGGTCACTGAAATATTTAGAATTGTCTACTATAAAGCAGCTTCTCAGCACATTGTCACATTGGTCGAGAAGATGACTGCTGGCTATTCTTAAAAAGAGGTGTGTGTGTGTGCGTGTGTGTGTGTGTGTGTGCATGTGCGTGTGTGTGTGTGTGTGCGCATGCACGTGTGTGTACATACACACACACATATTAAAAGGAATTTCTCAAGGTACAAATCAAAATATCTTAATTCAATCTCAATATATGAACAAAAAAAGCACAATGTTAAGGATGATGCTCTAATATGATGTGGGTGTGTGATAAGAAGTTTGCTTCCCACCGACATGTTTCCAGGTTCAGTCCCAATGCATGGCACCTTGAGCAAGTGTCTTCTACTCTGAATTTGGGCTAACCAAAGCTTTGTGAGTGGATTTGGTAGACAGAAACTGAAAGAAGCCCATCGTTTATTCATATGTATGAGTATGTCATTTGGTCTCTGTTTGTCCCCCACCACCACTTGACAACCAGTGTTGGTGTATTTACATCCCCGTAACTTAGCTGTTTGGCAAAAGAGACTTTAGGAAAGTGTCTTTTACTATAGCCCCAGGCTGTCTAAAGCCTTGTGAGTGGATTTGGTTAATAAAACTGAAAAGAACTCCCTTTGTGTGTGTTTGTGTGTGTGTCTCCCTATCGTGTGTGTGTCTCCCTATCGTGTGTGTGTGTGTGTGTGTGTATGTGTGTCTCCCTGTAGCTTAGTGGTTTTCCAATAGTGACTGATAGGATGAGTACCAGACTATATGTATATTTTATACATACACATACACACACATGCATGCACACACACATGCATACATGCACATGTGCACACACATGCACACACATACATGTAGCAGATAAGTGCAAAACCTGTTGGAGAAAATAGCACTCAAATATCAAAAAAAAAAAAAAGAGTAAATGGTATTAATATAAAAAAATATTTTAAAACATAGTTATTGTTATAACTATTTTCCTCCATCAACCATAACATTTCATTTTACTCAACTTTATTTCATTTGTTTATAACCTTTATATTATTTTCATCAATAGTCAATCATCTTATCCAACATATTTCATCTATTTCGAAATATGACAACCCCCTGTCCAATCAGCTTATATGTTTATTTGATTAGCTGCCAACTGATTCTCACTGCACCATTTTAACCATTGTATTCTTCCGAAAGTTCTATTCTGTTTGATGATCAGTTTTGTGAAATTCAGAATAACAGTTTATGAGGTTTTTCAGCTTCAGTATATGTATATTTATAGATACACCCCCCCACACACACACACACATGCACACACACTCTTATATACATGCATACATGTGCCTTTACCTGATGAGACACCACAGTACGAAAACCCTGGGTGTCCCAGAATCTCCTTACACTAATGAATCAAGTGTTTTATGATCACATATTCATCTCAAAAGTGAAGTCGTTCCCCTATGATGAAATGCACATATATGTATGTGTATGTATGTATATGTATGTATGTATATGTATGTATGTATATACATACATACATATATATA
>NC_068998.1:40416883-40423718 GCF_001194135.2 Octopus bimaculoides
ACACACACAGCTATATAAAATAAAATATCAGAGTTTCATGACAGCCAATTTATGATGTTACCAAATGGTTTCATGCCAATATAGAGAGGCAAATTCAGCAATCATTGGACCCTTTGCTATTGGAGGCCTGAAAATGCCACATCTAGTCTATTGGTCTTAGAGTTGTCATAAAAATTGAAAAAAAACTCATAGATGAAACAATACAGCCATAGGACAATAACTAAAACAGATTATAGCTAAAAAGAACAAGGCTGAATTATGCTAGAATTCAAGTGGCAACAAGTTCACCACAACTCTATGTAGTATTTGATTACTGAGTGAGCTGGGGGTTGAAGCATGGGAAGAGATGACAGAGCAGAATGGGAAAGCCACAGCGAGGGTTAATTTTAAACACATGTTGTTATGTACACTGGCTCAGGAACGAAATTTGCTCAGGGGATGCAAACCCCGAACCAAAAATGTTTACAAACAAGATCTTATTGTTTTTCTTTTTAATTTTTTTTTGTTCTTTGTTCTTTGAGAAGAAACCGAATTTTGAGCTACTTTTTATAAATCACTTTTTATTCACTGTTTTCTGAACCTGAGAAAAGTAAATAGGGGTGCAAATTTTGATTTTGCACCCCACAAAAATTCTAGCAGTTGCACTTGCACCCCCTGTTCAAGGTCTTTGGAAGTTTGTACATACAAATGCTGAGTGTGGTGGCATGAATATTAAACCTTCGTTTATGGTGAGGGATATTCTCAAGGTGAAAAGCTGACTGTTATACTCAGGGTGTCCCCGACAAACCAGCTAATATATATTTAAGCTCATGAGGGCATGAGGAAAAAACTTCACTTTTAAAGTTCTCACATGCCTCTGAATGGAAGGTGTTCTTCACTATGATACTTTTCTCTGCTAAACAGAATTTGCACCTCCTACTGCTCTTGAAAGAAAGTCATATTATGTAGTGTTTTCTTCTAATATCCATATGTTTAACCATATATAGATATATATATATAGACATGGATCTGGTTGTAGAAAGACGTACCTCAACAAGTTTCACCTGACCCCATGCTTGCAAGGAAAAGTGGAAATAGAATAATGATTGTGACAGTGGCTGCATATGTAACAAATAATAATAGTTACATATCCTATGTAATATATATTTTTATAATACACATGCACACACCCACTCATATGTGTGTGTGTGTGTGTGTGTGTTACGTACATACATTTTTTATGTTTTATTGTTTTCATCATTGGACTGCAGACATGCTGAGGTGTCCCTTTGAAGGGTTTTAGTCAAACAAATCAACCCCAGTTACTTTTTCCTTTTTTTTTTTTTTTCAAACCTGGTACTTCTTCTACTGGTCTCTTTTGCTAAACTACTAAGTTTTAAATATGTAAGCAAACAACATGCTGTGGTGAGGGACAAACAAACACATGCACATATATGTATGATGGGCTTCTTCCAGTTTCCATCTACCAAATCCACTCACAAGGTGTTGGTCTGCCTGGGTTTATAGTAGAAGACACTTGCCCGGGGTGCTACGTAATGGGACTGAACCTGAAACCATGTAGCTGGGAAGCAAACTTCTTACCACACAGCCTTGCCTACAACTATGCCACACAACCACACCTCTCACACGCATACACATGTATTTACTGATATCTTGGGATGTATCTATCTTTGTCTCTCCCAAAACAGGATAATCATGGCTTAGCTTTGTGAATTAGAAATGAGAGACTGAGTCAAGCTGACAAGATTAGAAGAGTAAAAGCACTGGTGGAAGTAATGTCTGTGGTGGAGGTGATGGTGGTAGTCATTACAGAATTAGTGGTGGTAGCCACTGCAGCAGTTATAGCAGTGTTTGATAAAGAGGGTAATGAAATCATTTAGCCTGAAGTTGAATACTGCCCAAGCAGACCTAAGATCTTGGACATTCCAGCCATGACCATTCTGTTGTATACTGAGGACTAAATTACTTTGTTCAGTGTATCTGTCCTTTGCCTTTTTAATCCTTTTACTGCAGAAATCACATATGTCCACTCAAAATCTCATATCCCTTACCTGCGGAAAGCAGTTTTATATACCAATCTACCTTTTGTTCACGAATGTCATGTTTGCAACTATTTTTCATTGAGATATATCAAATTTATTGAGGCAAGGTGATTGGCAGAAAATACCACTTCTATTTTTTGGTTGATATTTAATACCATTACTGGAGTAACCATGAAATTTAATTTCACAGTAAGGTGTGAACTGAGGAAGATTTAGTTGTTATTTATACTATTTTAAGTCACCTCATAGAGGTGTACTTCCTCATTAGCTGACAGAGTACTAGTAGTAGTTGTCGTATTTGTGTGTGATAACTAATTAAAACAAGTAAATACCACCAGAAACAGCTGATTATCATTTGCAAAAAGTCAGCTGAACCGGAGCATTAGAGATCTATGTTAATATTGTCAGATGCCAGTCAAGCATGGCTGATTTGTCCTTTAAATCTGTGTGAGGAAGATGTCTCCTTTGGCTATACTTCACCTTGTGAATCCTTATAAGTACAGCTGTCCCATACTCAGCACAGTTTTAACCCATTTGAGGCTGCAAAGTGCCATTGTATTCATATTCATATTAAAACCTCCTCCATCAAAATTTCTTTATAACATGTTTGATGAAAATTTGAGGTTTCAGTTAATTGTCCCTAGCATAGATGAGACCCCCTGTGTGGTTATTTTATGTATTAGAAATAGAAGCCACATATTCCCCCAAACTACTATCTGCTGTTGTGAAAAAGGAGACATTGCACAATGCTGTTCAGGGTATACTATTTCTGAGAAATAAATAAGATGGTCTTGGCTGAAATGCTTTTGATCTTTGGTCCACTGCTTCAGGACCAATCTGGGATCTAAACAACAACAATAACCAATAAAATTAAACATATTTACTCAGCCGTCCTTCATGCAATGTATATTGTGCAACATAATTTAATGTCTCTTTTTTTTTAGTTTATTTTAACAAATAGAATGTAATTTAAGGAAGATTTGACTGCTATTTCCAGTATGTCTGGCAACTATGTAGAAGTTTCCATATTTGTAAAAGATATTACATAAAGTAGTGTCTAGAAATATAAATTTTCATATTGAATTCCTAGCACAGAAAAGTGTACATTTTAGACAAATGGGTGAAAAGAAAAACTAAAAACTTTTTTTAAATGTATTAAGAAGATGGAAACTTGAAAAGGAAAAACAAAAATTTTTGAAAACCATGATTCTATCTCTCAGACAAAGAGACAGTTCCAAAATTTGAAATTCTTCAGCATTGAACTAAACAAAATTCAAGAACTCTATAGCAAAGTTCTTAACCTTGGCTGTCTTCCAGAGCATTCCTGTTATAAAACAAAAAACAAAAAAAAAACAGAAAAGAGAGAAAGGAAAAAGATGTCGACTGTACAAAGAAAAATAGTAAATAAATAAATAAATGATTCCTTTGACCCTCTATTATCTTACCGAAAGATGTGAGAACGATTTGTATACAAAACATGTTCAGTTTTATCTTGCAATTGTCACTGTATGAGGAAACAGCAAGTGCGCTGTTTAACTGCATTAATGAATTATGAATTCAAATTTTGTCGTACTCATAGCTTGAAGAAAGCTAGACTCTACCAAGCTGATTTGCTATAGGTGAGCCACATAAAATCATAATCTTCAACTGGTTCCTCTGCAAACCAGTGAATCATGGAGCTGACATTTTCTTTCCCATTTTACA
This sequence comes from Octopus bimaculoides, assembly GCF_001194135.2. NCBI lineage: Eukaryota > Metazoa > Mollusca > Cephalopoda > Octopoda > Octopodidae > Octopus > Octopus bimaculoides. The sequence continues at coordinate 40,420,630 of NC_068998.1, forward strand.
ACTTTCACCTCTGTTACATGTTCTTCTTCATGGTATCTGCTTACAGCTAGATAGACTGTAGCTTTCCAATGTACTCCTACTCCCCTACTATTAGATTTACCGTTCCATTATATCTGTGCCACTACTAGCTACGTAGACTGTACCTCTGTTATCCCTTCTGCCAGAGAGGTGGACTGTACCTGTATAGTATATACTATTAGCTAGCTAACAAGACTCTACCTCTCCATTGTATCTATTGCTAGATAAACAGACTGTACCTTTCCAAAGTACCTACTGTTAGGCAGCTGGGTGGACTCTATCTTTCCATAGTAGTTACTACTAGCAAAGTGATTTCTATCTTTCCACTGTACATACTGCTAGCCAAATGGATTGTACCATTCTGGTGTACCTGCTGCCAGCTAAGCAGGTGGTCTCTACCTCTCCACTGTACCTTCTGTTAGCTAAATGGACTCTACCAACTTTCATCTAGTTGGATAGCAATCTTAAAACCAAGACAACCTGTCCAGTGTTAGTGAGAAAACTATTTTCCTGACACAAACAGGTCCTTGTGATGGACTAGAAACCATTGATCCTAAAACAATGTAAATTAGTGATCTTTTAAACATCTGCAGTGAGATGGTCCTTCATAAAACATTAAGAAAGACAATATCTCAACTCACCTGATATTCTCCATGTAATTTCTCGTTACAGGTAATGGTACACAACAGTTTATCAGTATACCAGTGTCGCTAGCAACCGGAGGCAACCAACAGATACAGTTGCTGACAACGTCCAATGGACAAATTATTGCTACCAACCTCTCCAGTCTTCAGGGTTTGGCACAACCTCTCAATATGACTGCCGCTGCTGCTGCTGCTGCTGCCGCCGCCAACACAAATGCTGCTGCAGGTCAGTATGTTGCTCTCTCATTCTTTTTCTTTCTTTCCCCACTTCTCTTTCTCCCTCTCCCTTTCTCGCTATATATCTTTCTCCTACTTTCCTGTAGTAGTAGTAGTAGTAGTAGTAGTAGTAGTAATAAGAGGAGGAGGAGGGGAAGGAGAAATAGGGTCGGTGATGATGATAATGACAATGATGGCTGATAGATGTTGTTACTTGTTGCTAAGCCCAGGTCAGCTTTGATAAAGTTGACTTTCAATCAGAGGCATTCCAGTTGTGAACATCCCTTTATTTTGAATGCCTATGACTGCAATGCTGGTTGAGCAGCCGTTTAGAAGCCCTTGAATTGGCTCATATTAGTCATCATTATTATCATCATTATCACCTTTTAATATACATCTTCCATGCTAGCATACATTGGACAGTTTGACAGGGTCCAATAGGTTTGAGAACATCACATGATCTAGTGTCCACTTTGGCATGATTTTTATCACTGGGTGCCCTTCCTGACATGAACCGCTAACAAGAGTTAACTGGGTACTTTTTTGTAGCACCAGCACTAGTGAGGTCACCATGAAGCTTGCAAGACTGAGGTCCTCTTTTGATTGGGTGGGGTTACATTAGATGGGAGGTGACTTTATGTTAAGAGATGGAGATGGGAGGTTAAGGTACACAGGCTTTACATGAAGAGGTATAAAGGTGGATGTGGGATGATTAGCATACGGGAGTGCATCAACAGTGAAAGAAGAAACATGGCAGAATATTTGGTAAATAGCAAACAAGACCTGCTATAGTATGCTGCTAATGCAGGATTCACCAAAAATGGACTTGAAAGTGCTAATGAATTCCAATCATCAATAGCCAACAAGAGAGAAGAACTTCTACTCTACATGGAATTACATTGTTAGTTCCACCATGAAACTAACAACTTAAAAGACCAGGAAGCATCATGGAGGTGACTCAGCATGAGTGACCTAAAAAAGAAGACTTAAAGTCTAACCCTCATTGCCTAGGATCAGACATTGAATACTAACTCAGTGAAAAGGGATATATACCATGCAAGTGCAACAAACCTCTGCAGAATGTGTGGGAAAAGGGTCCATGACTCACACTGTTAGTGCTTGTGAAAGTCTTACACAGAAAAAGTACAAGTGCAGACACAACAAAGTAGCCCAAAACCTTCACTGGCTACTGTGCCAGATGTATGGACACGAGGTAATTGGTGCTTTGTACCAATATACACTAGAAAAGTTAATGGACAAAAAGGGGAAGGCAAAAATCCTCTTCGACTTTGATTTCCAGACAGACAAGGTATTAGAACACCGAAGGTCAGATATAGTAACTTTTAGGAGGGACAAACAAGAGTGCCTGATAATGGACATGGCAGTACCAGGAGATCAACACATCATCATAAAAGAAAGAGAAAAGATTGATAAATATGGAGACCTGAGAATAGAGATCACCAACATGTGGCAGCTACAAGAGTCAAACATAAAGTCATCGGAGCATTGGGTTCAGTACCACCCAACCTGAAGAAACATCTGGAATCTTTAGAAATACCTACAATCTAGGTGTATTGCAAAAATTGGCATTACTTGGAACTGCATACACATTGTGTAAAGTACTGTCTGTTTGAGGTTCTTGTTGTGACTTGACAGACAGTACAAACCCCCCGATAGACACAATATCTCCAATCATGATATTGGGTACTGTGCATCATCTTAAATAATAATCCTTTCAACTTCAGGTACAATGCGGGAAATTTTGTGGGGAGGGAGCTAGTTGATTACATCAACCCCAGTATTTAACTGGTACTTATTTTACCGACCTCAAAAGGATAAAAAGCAAAGTCAATCACGGCAGAATTTGAGCTCAGAATGTAAAGATGGACAAAATGCTGCTAAGGATTTTGCCCGGTTTACTAACAATTCTGTCAACTTACTACCACTACAATTACCACCACCATCATCATCATCATCATCATCATCATCATCATGATTGTGTTTTATATGAGCCGAAGGCCAGAAATTTTGGGAGTAAACTGAGCTGACTGGAACTTTATTTTACTGGCCCTAAAGGGATGAAAGGCAAAGTTGACCTTTGCCAGGGTTGGGCTGTGAATGTAAAGAGCTGATACTAAATTCCAGAAGGCATTTTGTCCAACACCCTAATAATGATTTTGCCAATCCTGTGCTCTCGTTAGACACAAGACT
>NC_068998.1:40424072-40434211 GCF_001194135.2 Octopus bimaculoides
AGGAGGAGGGGGGGGGAGGGGGAAGAGAGGAGGAGGGGTAAAGAGAGGAGGAGGGGGGGAAAGACAAAGTGAGGAGACATTACTTTTGTAGGCAAGATATTGGAGTGTGTTGATTATTAACTACATGTTGATCAGTCAAAAGGCTGTTTTAATAATCTCTCTAATTTTGACACATAGTAAGCAGTTTGAGGGGAGGTAGTTAGTCAATAACATCCACCTCAGTATTTGGCTGGTATTTTATTTTATCAACCCTAAAAGGATAGGAGACAAATTCTAATTTAGAACTTTGCGTCTTTCATGTTATTTTATTTTCCAAACTTCAGCTTAATAATAACAAAGTTATTTTACTGACTTCTTCAATGTTTTCAAAATTAATCAAGACAAAAAGTAGTGTATTTCAATGCAAATATAATAACAAAAGGGTCACAGTTCATTACAGTATTCATCCTGTTCTTCATGTCATTGTTTGCTGACCATGTTTTGCTTCCAGTTACATTTGATGAAATATAATTAGTCTTCCACTTTCTCTCAAATAACAGGCCCCATCAATTCACACACATCAAACGGTACCACTAGCAATCAGCAAACAACCAACCAGTTGTTAGCCAATCAAGTTTCTTCATTACCTCAACTGCTCACCAATGCTCAAGGTCAAATTTTGGCAGTCGGCCCACAGGTAAGCATATACTTTAAGCTCTTCCAGAAACCAGCTTGAAATATACCATAATACAGAATATTATATATTATATGTATCATGATAGATAGTATCATATATTATGTTATATTATATTACAATGTATATTATATAATCCAATATGATGTTGATAAACTACTGATGACTTTGTCTTTGTGTAGTTATTCAAAGTCAGATACTCTTAATAGAGATTTATAAGAACCATACTCTTGAGTGATTTGCCAAAAGCAAACTTCTTAACAATTTTGTAGTCTTCTTGCTATGACAATGAAACAGAACAGAATGGTCAGATTAGTGATTTTTTGGTGTGTGTATCAATGGACATATCTTTTAAATACATTGTTGGCTAAATATAAAAATGCATATGTCTAAAAATATGTGTATAAGGTGCAAGTGTGGCTGTGTGGTTAAGACGTTTGCTTTCCAGTCATGTGGTCTTCAGTTCAGCCCCATCACTTGGCACCATGGGCAAGTGTCTTCTATTATAGCACCAACCAAAGCCTTGTGAGTGGATTTGGTAAACAGAAGTTTTAAGCACTGAGCAAATACCTCTCTAAAACGTATTGCCCAGTGCCTAAAACATCGAGCAAAGAATATATAAGTAGTGATCGTGATACCGACCACAAAGAAATGATCAAGCTCAGTAACAATCTATTAAGCCACAACTACCCCCAAAAACATACTATCTACTCCAATTAAAACCACCAATAGAAGAGAATATGACCAAAAACTGTGTGTATTCCATCCCATGCAGCTGTGGTAGGTTATACAAAGGCAAAACATGCCGCCCCCTTATAGATATTAGATTTATAAGCCCTAAAATTCACTCCATAGTTGCCCACGGGCATATGGCGTAGTGGTTAAGATTGCGGGTTACTAACCCTAAGATTCTGAGTTCGATTCCAGGCAATGACCTGAATAATAATAATAATAATAATAATAATAATAATAATAATAACATTGAAAAATACCTTAGGAATGAGAACCCAGGTTCAAAACTTCCCCAAGACACCTGATGAAGGCTGGAGGGTATATCAGCTGAAACATTGTGTTAACAACAAACAAGATGAGGAAAAATATCCATCAATGTAAATAATGTACATAATTCCTCATCTCTTAAATATAGAACTGTTGAAGATGTTGTATTTATATCTATATATATATATATATAAATACAACATCTTCAACAGTTCTATATTTAAGAGATGAGGAATATATATATATATATACAGAGACCACTTAGCTATATGCATACACACATGCATGTGTGTGCACGCAGGGAGACACACATGCACATGGCCTTCATAATCCTCTTCATTCAATACCCAAGTTTTGCTTGCCAACATTGCCTCCATACACAAGCTTTGTACAGTCTACTCTTCACTTGAAAAGAGAACACCTTTGTTACCATCAGAGGTTATAATACCCTAAATTTCTTCCGCCCTGTTTGTATTTTGGCTATTGTGCTTTACTTCTACGGGGGCTTCCAAGCACTCAAGTAATTTCTTTCACTGAGGCTTCTTACTGCCGACTACTTTTGTGCATCTGTCACATTGAACGTCTATCGTCTCTGGTGGCCTACAAATGCTCCTTCTGCACCTTTTATGCACTCATAGCTTACACTGGGTAAACCAGATGGAATTCCTAGGTACTTGAATATTTAGTACAATATTCTTACATTACTGCTATACCAGTTGTGTTGTCTCTATACTCCTTGTACTTCCACTATATTCCTCTGCTTATTTCTCAAATTCTTTCTGTATTTCAGCAAGTGTTAACACCTGTCTCTGTCCCACATGTGAATTCGACAACCTCCAACTTGTCTGGCCAACAACCTGTGAACAATGCCACCACCAATGGAGGCTGCAACCATCTCAACCAACAGAACCAGGCACACAGTACTGCTGCTGTTGCTGCTGCTGCCACTGCTAGCAGCAGCAGCAGCAACTGCAGCAGCAATGGTGTGGGCAACAGCTCAACAAATGGCAGCAATAACAGCATCATCATAAGCAGCAGCAGCAGCAGTAGTAGCAGTAGCAATGGTGGCAGCAGTGGCGGCGGTGGAGGTCACAGTAACAACAGCAGCAGCGTTGGTGGTGGCGGCGGCGGTGGTGGCGGTGGTAGCAGTGGTGGTGGTGGCGGCGGTAGTGGCAGTGGTGGTGGTGGTGGCAGCAACAACAGCAACAGCAACAGCAGCAGTAACAACAACAACAACAGCAACAACAATAACAATAATAGTAGTAGTATCACAAGCAATGGCATCAGTAGCAGCTTGGTGCACAGTGTTGCAGCAAGCAGCATCAGCAGCAGCAGCACTCTACGAGGAAACAGCAGCAGCAGCAGCAGTGGTAGCAGCAACAACAACAACAGCAGCAGCAACAACAGCAGTAGCACTGGGCCCTTACTGGGATCAACAGGGACGACCACAACGGGAGTCAGTGCTAGTAACACCAACAACACCACCAGCAGCAGCAACAACAACAACAGCAGCAGTAACAACAACAGCAGCATCATCACCAACAGCAGCAGCAGCAGTAACAACAGCAACAACAACAACAGTACACATCAAGCAATCAACTCCAGCAGCATTCATTCTAACCTCGTTACTGCTGGTGCTGGGAGCTTGGTCGGTCACCCCCAGCATCATGCCATTGCCAAGACGACGGTTTCCCAGCAGCAGCAACAGCAGCAAACAGCCACTCGCATCACAGTGGCAGCGCAGTCCCTCACTACCCACACAACTACCTCAGATGGGCTGCCTCCAAATGTCAGTCAACTTTTACCCAGTACGTGAAAATGTTTTGGTTTTTTTTACCTCATAATACTTATCGCACATCATCCCACTATCACCACCACCACCATCACCATTACCATCATCGCTACAAAACCTCATCTTCATCATCACTACCATCACCACCAATATCATTACCACCATCATCATTACCATCATCATCATCTTTACCTCTACCATCAGCATTTTCATTTGGAACTTTCTCACATTAGCTTTTTTTATGATATAATTGTGAACACTGATAAAAGAATCTTTCTAAAACTCAAAAAGATTTCACTTGATCCTTGGAAGCATGGAAAACTGGATGTTAAACTGATTGATGATGGTAATGATGATGATGATGATGATGAGGATGAGGATGATGATGGTGATGATGATATATTGAAAACATAACTAAGTTCAAGTATTAACTTTTACTTTCATAAAGATTTACTTACTCTTTTTGTACGAGTCTTTTGCAGTTCTTTTGGAACTATAAATTTACCAAATCCGTTATTGTTTCTAGACTTTCACAGGCTCATCTTCAGGATTTGAAGTTTGATGTAACGTAGGTATTTGCAACTACCTCATTTTTATGGTAAGCTAGTGTAGCAATAAAGTGTACATGAATTACATTTTCCTGTCATAAAAAGAGGTAATTTCATATGCCAAAAACCATTTCACACTTCAATTCCTGAAGATGAGGCTGTGAAAGTCTAGAAATGTTGATGATAGATTGGAAATGTTATTGTTCAAATGAGCTGTGAGGAAGTATTTCAAAAATGGGAGGTAAAAACCATGATAAAATAGTTAGAATTATAACTTGGTTGTATTTTCTATATAACATGTCTAAAACATGCTCATACACATACATACATACATACATGCATGTGTGTACATGTGCACGCACCCACACACGTCACCACCACCACTACCCTCATCATCATCATTGTCATCATCATTATCATAATTGTTACCATCACCATCAGAAAGAGTTACATCACAACACTACATCATCACAAACATTGTCATCATCATCATCATCATCATTGACATCCTCCTCATCATCACTTATCAGCATCACCATCATCAGCATCACCATCATCAGCATCACCATCATCAGCATCACCATCATCAGCATCACCATCATCAGCATCACCACCACACTCATCATCATCATCAACACTCTCATTGCCTTTATCATCATTGTCATCATCATCACCATCTTCATCATCTTCATCATTACCATCACTACCACTACTACTACTACTACTACTATTATCACTATATATAAATATCTATATAATTTATCCTTCCAGATACTGTAAGCAATTCTACTGAAAGCACAACTGTAGATGGCATCAACTTAGATGAGATCAAAGAGTTTGCTAAACAGTTCAAAATCCGGCGCTTATCGTTAGGGCTAACGCAGACCCAAGTCGGACAAGCTTTAAGTGCAACAGAAGGACCAGCCTATAGCCAATCAGCCATTTGCAGGTGAGTAAAAATGTCAAATTGGTTCAAGGGGTAAGGGTGCCCCACTTTTAGCATCATGTAAAACTACAGTCCATACAATAGGCTTCTAGACTGTTTGTAGCTATCCAATTTCACTGATAATTGAGATAATTCAAGGCTACAGTGCAAAACACTTGCCTAAGGTTTCAATCTACAGGAATGAATCTGAGACCTTTATGGTTGTGGAGCACATTTCTTAACCATTTGACTATGGCTGCTTACACATCATCATCATCATCATTTAAAATCTGTTTCCATGCCAGCATGGGTGGGACAGTTTGATAGGAGCTGGCAAGTTGAGCTTTACTGTCTGCTTTGGCATGGTTTCTACAGTTGGATGCCCTTCCTAATGCCAGCTATGTTACAGAGTGAGCTGGATGCTTTTTATGTGGCACCAGCAGCAGTGAAGTCACCTAATGATTCACAAGAAAGGAACCCCTCTGCCCAAGGACACAATAAATAAATATATATATATATATATGTATGCACAAACACACACACACATATACAGGAGTTGAACAAAATAATGGAAACACCTTAAAATGTCAAGCAAATTTATTTTAATATGGGGTAGGACCACCTTTGGCAGTAATTACACATTGACTTCTACAAGGTATGGATTCATACAAAGTTTGAATTGTTTTCAAAGCAATTTTTGTCCATTCTTCAGCTAAAACAGTCTCCAGTTCTTGTAGTGATAGCCCCCTAGATCCTCCTCCATGTTTAACAGTTGGAAGAAGGCAGTCTGGGTCAAATGCTTCTTTTGGCTGGTGGTTGGAAAAAAGGTAACGGATGACTCATCTGAGAAAATAACATTCTTCCACTGCTCTAGGGACCAGTTCTGTAGGTTTTTACTTCACTTTAAATGCTTTGCAACGTTTGTTTTTGAAAGTAGTGGTTTTCTTATTGCACCCCTCTCATGAAATCTGGCTTTGTGCAGCTCCTGGTGAACAGTTTTTGTGGAAACTGAGTTCTCAAGGTGGTCATTAAGCTCTGCAGCAATATTGGGAGCTGTACTTTTGTGATCCTTTCTAAAAATTTGCGTAAGAGTCCGACGGTCCTTATCTGAAAGTTTTGGTTTTTTCTCAGACTTTTGTTTTGACAAGGAGGTTTCTTCCTCTTTCTCAAAGGCTGTACTTCTTGATACACCATACATTTCGGCTGTTTTCATTATGCTGGTGCCTGCCATCCGAGCACCAACAATTTGACCGCTTTAAAAGTCTGATAGATCTGTCATTTTAATGAATTTTAATTACCTCTTTCTCTCTGAAAAGAAACAGCAATTTTAGCAAAACATATTAAGCAACACTAATAATAAATCAAAAAACACAAAAATAAACAAGCCTTTGACAGTTTTATAGATATTTCAAAATTATGATGCTATGATGTTAGGTGTTTCCATTATTTTGTCCAACCCCTGTACATGTATGTATGACAGGCTTGCACATTTTCCATTTACTAAACTGGTTTTGATTACTTTGTCTTCTCATTGCCATAGACACATGCTCAGGGTGTTATGCTGTGGTATCAAACCTAGAACTTTGTGATTGCAAAGCAAACTTCTTAACCACATGGCCAGACCTGCATTCATGAATATGCTTTGTATGTGTGTGTGTGTGTGCGCGTGTGTGTGTGTGTGTGTGTGTGTGCGTACGTGCGTGTGTGTGTGGGAGTGTGTGTATTTGCATTTGGATAAGTACTCTTTATTCTGCTATTCCACCCATGCAAGTTGCAGCATGATGGGTATAAAGCATTTGGTGATAATGATGGTGATAATGAGCATTGTTATCATCATCTTGGTAATATTTATGCTTCTTGGTGTGTGTGTGTGTGTATGTCTCCCCCTCTCTCTCTATATATATATATTTATTAATTCATATATATATATATATCCATATATATATATCCATGTGATAGTGATTTAATGAGCTAGCACTTTATATTTATGCATGTGTGACAGTTGACAATGAGCTTGAGTTGTATATGTTTGTGGTGTGTATGCAAGTGTAATATTTGTTATACATATTTGTGTAATGTGTGTGTTTGCATGTATGTGTGTGTGTGTGTGTGTGTGTGTATGCAAGTTAATTGTGTTACAGTAATGAATATGCAGACAGTGCTTATGTCTCTTTTTCTCTTTTTTTCTTCTCTTTTTTTCATATCACTTACCATTAACACCACCACCACCTCTATCATTTCCACCACTATCACCATCAACACTATCACTATTCACACCAACATCACATATACCACCAATACCCCAACCTCCACCACCATATTAAAACTACCAACACCAATTTCACCAACACCATCATCACCACCATCACTACTAACATTACCATCAATGTCACAACCACTACCACAACCATCACCACAACCATCAACACCACCTCCACAACCATCACCCCCACCACCACAACCATCATCACCACTACCACTACCACCAATATCATGACTGACACAAGGTTTGAAAAACTGGATATCACTCCAAAAAGTGCTCAGAAAATTAAACCGGTTCTCGAACGATGGATGGCAGAGGCTGAGGAACGTTACAAAAATGGGGTGCAAAATCTGACTGAATTCATTGGCAGTGAGCCTTCTAAGAAGCGAAAACGACGCACATCTTTCACACCACAAGCATTAGAAATACTAAATCAACACTTTGAGAAAAATACACATCCATCAGGTAAGGACTTCTTCACTTTATTTTCTCTTTGTCATTTTTTTACGCAATAGAAGTTCCATGAGGTATCTCCAGGTTTAATTTGTTCCCTTACAGTTTGCTTTTAAACCCTCTTTTTCTTCAATAGTAGTAGCAGCAGCAGCATTAGTTGTTGTTTTTTAAGGCAGCATGCTGGCAGAAACATCAGCATATTGGTCAAAATGCTTATCAACATTTTGTATGTTTCTGTCTTGGGTTCAAATTCTGCCATAGTTGACATTGCCTTTCATCCTTTTGGTGGGAGTTGATGAAATATGCACCAGTTGAGCACTGGATCTGATGTAATCTATTTACTCCATTCTTCAAACTTGCTGGGCCTTACGCCAAAATTTGAAACCATAATTATTATTATTATTATTATTATTGAGTGAGAGAGCCGTGCATGCCATCAAAGTGACACTGGGGTAAAATATACGAAGCCCAGTATACCCATCATGACTACCCATCTGATAAGGGTACACCAGGTACATGCATCACAACCATGTGTGTACAACATGGTGATCTCATATCAAGATAAACAGCACATGACCTCGCAGGTTGGGCCCAGTAAGGATTTTCTTCAGGTCGAGTAGGCCATCCTGCTCAAAAGGTCCCTGAATAAGGTTTGTTTAAGGATGTTGAGCAAAACACCCATGTTTAGAAAGCTGAATTATTCAAACCCCAAAGAATTCCTCTCAACACATGGCTATGATGCTCCCCCATTATTATTATTATTATTATTATTATTATTATTATTATTATTATTATTATTATTATTATTATTATTGCTGCTGCTGCTGCTGCTGCTGCTGCAAGCTGGCAGATTTCTTAGAGCTTTTTAAAAGAATGTTTTGCAGTATTTGTTCTAGCTGTTTACATTCTAAATTCATATCTCATTGAAGACAACTTTGCCTTTCATCCTAGCAGCCAGGTTAATAAAATAAAGTGCCAGTCAAGAACTTGTGTTGACGGTATTGACTAACCACCGTCTTCCCTAAATTTGCTGGTCTTGTCCTGAACCATTAACATGCAGGACAAAATACAGTTGACTCTTGTAGTGTAACAACATCATTTTGCTCGTCTCACTCTGCTAGTTTAAGACCATAGTTTTGGAGCCTTCTTTCAGGGTTATTTGTTATTTGGTTGGAGTAATTCTGCAGGCATATCTGGAGAATGGTTGAATATTTAATCTACATAAGAGGCTGTGGAGGAAGGTTGTGAAGGTTCAGGCTAGAAGGTGTAACTGAAATTGAAAATTAAATTCTGGATCTGTTTTCATTGAATGGTGACCTGCTCACATACCTTGCACTTGAGAGAGAGTTTCAAAGCCAAATTTTTGTGTTTTTCTTATGAAGGTGTAAGATATTTTGTGTAGTAGTAGGTAGCAGGGTATGAAGCCAAAAGTTTTATTGATATTGATGATAGTTAGAGGTATGTGAAACTATTGAAGCCACTATGTATTTTGCAAGGATTATGAGCTATGGAGGTTGAGTGTATGGATACTGTTTTGGTTGGAATGATTTTTTTCCATGTTTCTAGATTCAGGAGATTTAGTACTATTAATATTGGTTTCAAAGCATTTTGCCCAGCATACTAATGATTCTGCCAACTCACCACCTCAGTACTGTTAACATTGGGTTCTAATTTTGACACAAGGCCAGCAATTTCAGAGAAGAGCTAAGTCGATTACATCAACCCCAGTGCTCAACTGATATTTATTTTACCAACCCAAAAAGTATGTAGGGCAAAGTTGACCCCAGCAAATTCAAACTCAGTATTAGAAAACACAATGATTCATTTAGGTGTGTGCTTCTAATTTTGACAAATCCTGAAGTTTTGAAGTTTTAGGATCTCCCTCTAGTTTCTGCTATCTGATTGAAGGAAGAGACTAAGGTTGTTGTTAAAATGGAAATTATGAATCTTGTTTTGTGGTTCTATCTTCTATGGTTATGTTTTTGATGGCTAAGCTTAGAAAAAGTATCTTTTTTTAAAGTAAGTTTTTGTTTACTCTCTTTACTCTTTTACTTGTTTCAGTCATTTGACTGCGGCCATGCTGGAGCACCGCCTTTAGTCGAGAAAATCGACCCCAGGACTTATTCTTTCGATGCCTAGTACTTATTCTATCGGTCTCTTTTTGCCGAACCGCTAAGTTACGGGGGACGTAAACACACCAGCATCGGTTGTCAAGCGATGGTGGGGGAACAAACACAGATACACAAACATGCATACATATATATATATATATACATATATACGACGGGCTTCTTTCAGTTTCCATCTACCAAATCCACTCACAAGGCTTTGGTTGGCCCAAGGCTATAGTAGAAGGCACTTGCCGAAGGTGCCACGCAGTGGGACTGAACCAGGAACCATGCGGTTGGTAGGCAAGCTACTTACCACACAGCCACTCCTGCGCCTATGTTATTTCATTTTTTTTTTTTTCTGTTTGTTTTGGGATG
>NC_068998.1:40434221-40436154 GCF_001194135.2 Octopus bimaculoides
GTTGGTAGGCAAGCTACTTACCACACAGCCACTCCTGCGCCTATGTTATTTCATTTTTTTTTTTTTCTGTTTGTTTTGGGATGTTTGTGGCAGGGACTGTGACAATTAGGGTTTACTACTAATTACTTTGTTGGCTGTTTTACTGCTTGTTTTCTGGTTAACATTAGATGCAAACGTTTGCTCATTTTGCGCATTTCTTTGGTGTATATTCTTTGTTTAACTTCTTCATGCTGGGTTTCATTTCTGATTTGGTGTGTGAGCTGTTTAAGGTTGTCGTTAGTTGGGGAAGGTGTTGTTATATCTGGAAGTAATTAATCTGTTGAAAATAACCGAGATTGCGGTAGGGGTGGACTTAACAAAGCACGTGGTAGTAAAATGTAAAATAGCTTGTTGTTGTCGCTGGGGCTGGAAAAAAAAAAGGTCAAGGAAAACTTAGAATAAAATAGTTAGAGGGTGATTTAAAAATAGTGTCTTTGATTGTTGCCAGGACAGAGTTCAACCCTCAAAGATGATTCAAAGTCTGTGTTGTTCTGGTTAGTTAGATTTAAGAGATTTAGGTTTTATGGAAAACATAACCAAATGACAGTAGGCAATACATTATTGAATTGGGTGGCCTGATGATGTTTACAAACCTGTCCAAACCTACACGAAACACTGAAGTAAACACATTAATCATGGGCTTGATAATAATAACGGAGGTGATGGATGGTAGTGATAGGGTGGGGGTGAGGTGAAAATGATAATGATGATAATAATAATGCTGAAGGTGGGAGTGGTTGTGGTGATGGTGGTGGTATGGCTTGGGGGTGGGGAGGGTGAAGATGATAAATATGACAATGATGAGGAGGAGGAGGAAGAGGAGAGTAAAAAGAAGGAGGATGACAATTATGATGATGACAGTGATGATGACAGTGGTGATTCATTTTTACACATAAGGTTCATTAAAGAATAAAGATGAAAGAAACACTACATTTTCTGATATGCCATAAAACGATTCCGAGATGACTTTTTTTCCTTTTCTTTTTTTATTTTTTCTCTCTGTTGTGAAAATAAAGAAATGTCTGTCTAGTTGTAGAGTTGATCTCTCTCTCTCTCTCTCTCTCTCTCTCTCTCTCTATCTATCTATCTATCTATATATATCTCTCTCTCTCCTCCACATCACTAACTCCATCCACCATCACTAACAAAAATCTAACATTAAATATTTTCTACAATATTCTTGAAAGACATTCTCTATAGCTCTTGAAATCTATTTTCATACCACAAGCACTTTTCTTTTCTTTATTTGAATTTATTTCTAATTTTCTTCCTTTTTCTTTTTTTTCTTTTTTTAGTTAGTTGTTGAAACATTAATAAACAATTTAAGTACCCTTTTCTGCTTTTGTTGCTGCTACTGCTGCTGCTGCTGCTGGTGTTATTGTTGTTGTTGTAGTTGTTGTTATTGTTAGTGGTGTTGTAATTGTTATTGTTGTTGTTGTTGATTTCCTGTCATAAAACCTCTGCCAAACAAGATGAGGCAGAAAGCCGAGGTGATAAACGACTGCTGATAAACATTTTCTGCAGCATCAAAGGGCAGTAAAATTGTACAGTTGTACCAGGACAACAGTGTGTGTATGTGTGTGTGTGTGTCTGTGTGTGTCTGTGTCTGTGTATCCATATATTTATGAATGCATGCGTGCATGCATACATATACTTATAGCTTTAAACATGTATAAATATATACAGGTGTATTTGTGTGTATGTTTCTACATACATATATATGTTGCATGTGTGTGTGTATGTATATAAGTATTTATATATATGTGTGTGTGTAAATAAGTATATGTATATATATTTATACATGTATATATGTATACACTCACAAACACACACACACACACACACATACACACACACACACACACACATATATATATATATATATATATATATA
>NC_068998.1:40436176-40445766 GCF_001194135.2 Octopus bimaculoides
ATATATAAATATATATATAAAAAGATATCTGTGGTATCAAAACGTTTCCAGACTAGTTCTGTTTCATAAAAAATAACTTATTTACCTAAGTTTTAACATCATCTTCTTCGAAGTAGTCACCTTGCACAGCAATATACCAATCCCAGCATTCCTGTCACTTTTGGAATCCAGCCTGGAAGTCATTTTCTATAAGTGAGTTGAAGACCTCTTGCAATTCCCTCTGGATCTCATCAGTGGTGTTAAAATGGCGATCTTTGAGCTGCATTTTCATCTTGGAAACAGATGGAAGTCTGCAGGTGCTAAATCTGGTGAATAGAGTGGGTGCAGCAGTGATACCATGTTGTTTTTGGCAAGAAACTCATGAGTGGCAAGAGCTCAGTGACAAGGCACATTGTCATCATGAAGAATTCAATTCTTCGCACTCCACAGATCTGGTCACTTTTGCCAAATGTCTTCTTTCAAATGCTTTAAAACATCCCTGTAGAATTTTTGATTGACAGTCGGGCCGTGGGAGATGAATTCTCGATGTACAATACCGTGGATGTTGTAAAAAAACAATGATCATGCTTTTGATTGAGCTGCAGTTCTGTCATGCCTTGTTAGGTCATAGAGATGAAGGGTTCTTCCATTGTGACAACTCCTGCTTCATTTCAGGGTCGCACCCATAGACCCAACTCTAGTCACTGGCAATGATCCTCAACATGAAGGATGGGTCATCAGCAGCACACTAACAGAGATCTTGACAGACTCTTTGCCACAACGTTCTTTCTGCTCAGTGGTCAGCAGGCAGCAATGTTGTTGATTGCCCTCCGATGATCCTCATGCACAAACTGATGAATTTTCTCCATGTTTCCAGAGGTGATGCTCATGGCAGGTCTTTCAGATAGCTCATCGTCTTCCAGGGATGTTTTGCCACATTTGAAGCACCCATGCCACTTGATGCATTGCATATGACCCATTGACTTGTCACCATAAGCTTGCCAAAGCATGTTCCATGTCTCTGTCGCAGACTTTCTAAGTTTAACGCAAAATTTCATGTTGGCTCTTTATTCCTGTCCATGACAAAATCACAGACTACAACATACACGTAATCACAAAAACACAAATCTCTCAACTTGCAAAGTAAACACAGTGGTGTCACTCAGCACATCCCTCATGAAGGTCACTGCTAGTTCTCACTGCACATGCAACTGTGCACTACCATCTATTGGTACACTCCAGAACTAGTCCAGGAACTTTTTGATACCACCTTGTATGCTCGCACATGCATGCATACACACCAGCATCGGTTGTCAAGCGATGTTGGGGGGGACAAACACACACACACAAACATATACACACACATACACATATACATATATATATACATATATACGATGGGCTTCTTTCAGTTTCCGTCTACCAAATCCACTCACAAGGCTTTGGTCGGCCCGAGGCTATAGTAGAAGACACTTTCCCAAGGTGCCACGCAGTGGGAATGAACCCGGAACCATGTGGTTGGTAAGCAAGCTACTTACCACACAGCCACTTCTGCACCTATGGTTACTAAAAATATAAACTTGTAAGGCAATGACTGAAACAGGTAAAATTAAGTAAATGAATTGTAATTTCTTTTCCCTTCTACTTCGCAGGTGCTGAGATGACAGAGCTTTCTGAAAACTTGAACTATGACCGCGAAGTAATTCGTGTGTGGTTCTGCAACAAGAGACAAGCGTTGAAGAATACCATCAAGAAACTGAAACAAGAAAATGCTTGATGGAGAATAGAGTGTGGTGAGACTAGCGAGGAACAATTTTAATTTTTTTTTTTTTTTTTTTTTTAATTTTTACAAACCGAACGCTTGTTTTGAAACCAGAACAGCAAAAATTAAACACCAACCAACCAATCAACCAACCAACCAACCAACAAAAATAATAACAGTAATGATGAATAAATAAATAAATAAATAAATAAATAAAAACCTACCTGACCGCCATCACTACCACCACCACCACCACCATCACCATTACTGTTGCCACTGCTACAATCAACATCATCACTGTTACAATTGCAGTCAATGCCACAAGTAAATATTATCACCTTGCCTTTGATCATAGGCCTGTGTGGTGTCTGTGTGTATTCAATCTGGAATAGCCTAGGGCTAAAGAACAAACAACAGCAACAGCAAGAACAATAACAACAACCATTGCCATCACCTTCATCATCATCATCACCTTGGTCTTCATCATCATCATCATCATCTGCTTCTTCACAGTGAGACCATCACCATGACGTACAGCTATCATCTGCAATTTAGGTGTACTGAAGCATGGACGGAAGCTACACAACAACAGCAACAATGACAACAATAAAAACAACAGCAACAAAGGCTCCATGAAGCCACAACAATGGATGGGTGTCAAGAGCAGCAGTGGTTAGAGAAATGGTGACGATGCCGATGGTGGTAACGATGATGAAGTTGATGATGATGATGACGATGATGGTTAGAATGTTGATAATTATGATGATGATGATGATGATGATGATGATGATGATGATGATGATGATGAATGGTGATGATGTTTGTGGTGGTGGTGGTGGTGGTGGTGGTGTGGTGGTGTTTGTGACGTTTGTGGTGTTTGCAATGAAGAAATGGAGAAAGAAGGATAAACATGCCATTGATGAATGAAGGGTCAGAATTTTCACCCGCTGATAAAAAAAAAACAAACAAAAAACATGAAAAATAATAACAACTACAATAATAATAATAATGATAATAATAATAATAATAATAATAATAATAATAATAATAATTAAGCGAAAATACCAAAAAAAAAGAGGAAAAAAAAGAAACAAAAAAACAGCAACAACAACCAAACAAATGGAGATATTATTATGTTATATTATTTGTATGCATGTCTGTGTGTGCATATGTGTATGTGTGTGTTGTGTGATTTATTTTGTGTAAAAATATGAATGGATGTTAACCAAGTGTAAGACTTCATGAAATGTTTTGTTTTTAGTGGTGGGGAGAGGGGGAAGAAAGTAAAGAAAGAAAGAAGGAAAGAAGAGGACTATTGCAGCAGCAGCACCATCAACATCAATTGGTAACATGAAGAAACAGTTATTTAATAAGGCAATTGGTTTATTGGGTTTTTTTAACAGTAGAAGGGTTTCAAGGATGAAGGTTTGAATTTTTAGAGTTAGGTGACGGTGGGGGGGGGGCGAGCTTCAGTGCCCGGGCAGGACAGGGCGGGAGGCCTCAGACAATTGTGGTGGGTTGGTACCGGAAAGGAAGTCGTGGACCGTGATGTGGTAAGGGGGTGGGAGTTATGTTGGGACTACCATGTTGGAGACATGGGGAAGAGAAATTAAAAACAAACAAAAAAGGGCCAGTGGTGTTATTTTTGTGTAACATAACACATTCCTTTCTTCCCCTACCCCACCCCTCTGCAGTTACTGTCATCATCATCATCATTATCATCATCACCACCACCACCACTATGAACATACAGCATCATTCATCAGTACAACCATATTGAAATATATACAGAATGTGTATGTATAATTTCCATGTGTGTGTGTGTGTGTGTTTGTATGAGTTAGAGGTTGAGCAACCATCTAAGGGATAATAAATATCCAATGTACTACTGGATATTTACCTACGTATTTATATCCAAGTGCTTACTATTGCAGGGCAATATAGCAATCTAATACTAGGTATGGGTGGGGGTAAAACAGAAATTTACCCAGAATTTATAAGGCAAATTTGCCTGATATATATATATATATATATATAGGAGAGTATTGTAGTTCGCTTGAAGCATTGTATATTGTTTGTAAAGAATAAAAAGTTTAGAATGGAACAACAATGCACTATAAAACAAAAAGTGGACTATATACCTGTTGTAATTTGGTTATCTATAGTCCGATGATATTTCGGAATTACAATTCCTTCTTCAGATCTTCTTTGCTGGAGTCTCTAGTCCATTTTTTGTTCTATAGTGCATTGCTATACCATTCTAAACTTTTTATTCTTTATATATGTATATATATATATACATGCACATATACATAATATATATATGTATGTATATATATATGTGTATGTGTGCATGTATATACATATATATATATATTTAAGAATTTAAGGATTGGAGAAAACGCATGTTATAAGTGCATACTTTATTCCTACATATGTTTCATTAAGATAGAAGAAATACACATAAACATATATATATATATATATATATATATATATATATATATATATTCATACACATATATATATATAGGTTCATATGTAGGAATGTGTGAGTGAGCAACAATAGAAAAATAAGGCAGCCATACACACACAGCATTTATCCCATCCATCATCCTCTCCACACTCTCTCTCTCTCTCTCTTCTTTAGATGTGGAGTGATTATGAGGTGACTGACAAAGACAAAAGACTAAGTAGGAGGATGTAACTACACCAGATGATAGTATTAAATTTATTAAGACATCACTTCGGCCAATACTGGCACAAACCAAAGTTTGTATGTAGGAAAGTTCTGCAGATTTGGATAAGTTATTTGACACATGTAGCATGTTATGTTCGTTAAGAGGGGAGACTGAAGAGCAATTTTATGTTGCTTTTTTTCTCTTTTTTTTTGTTTTTTTTTTTTTACACATTGCTGATATAGTTGCAGAGAAATAGATGTATTTGTTGTTTTTAATGTTTGTGATAGCTGTGAATATGTAAGCTTAAAGTATATGCAAAGAGGTGACGAAGAGATAAAGAGAAAGAAAGACAGATAAGAAGAGAAAGGAGGACAAGAGTGAGCTAATCAGGTGTATACATACATATATATGTGTGTGTGTGTGTGTGTGTGCGCGTGTGTGTATGTTGTTTGATTCAAGATAAGTTCATTTGATGAGCCTTTGAAACTTTATGCCGCATGGAGTCAAATCAAACAGTTATTAAATAAATGATATATGTAGATGTGTTGAGTGCCACTTTGTCCACTCACTTTATATATATGCATGTGTGTATGTATGTATGTATGTACATGTGTGTGTGTGTGTCTGGCTTGATAAATGTTTATTTACTCAATACATAAATTAGAGTTATTATATCTTCTTAGAAACTGAAGCTTCTTGAAATGTGTACTCTGAGTTTCATGTCACCAAATATTCAAACAACTGAAGTAAGGGAAGATGCACCATGATAATATATAAGAAAAAAACATTCATAAACATATGAAAATATGATTAGTCATCAAGATTTGATAGATTGCCAAAAAGCAAAAATGAAAAAACAAAATTCATCACTCAGTCACCTATTCATATGCAAAAGAACCATGTGATATTTTCATGTCTTCAATATTATTTTTTAAAACATACCAAAGCAAAGAAGGTAATTATTGGAAATGAAGTTTTAGGGCTAATGGAATAACTGATTTTTTTTTTTTTGACATGTGACCAATTTTCAAGTTATAGTAATTTGATTGTGACCAATCATATTTCGATGTCATTTCATATTTGATTATTTATTGTCGTGGTGTATCCTTAATGTGATCGATTGAATAATCAGCAATATGAAATTCTAAGTAATGATTAGATGAAGCTTCTAATAAAATATATAAGTTTGTGTGTATTTTTGTGTGTCTATGTATGTATGTATGTGTGTGTGTATATATATATATATATATATATATATATATAATTGAGGTGTATTCCATTAAGAACATATTAGAGTACAAAACAGAGCTTGTTCACCCTTAGAATTACCAGATACCCAACAGTATTATGGTATACTACCAATTCTAGGAGACAGCGATTTTATGTCACCTGAGGAGATACAACTAGGTCCTATTATACAGGTAAACTGTTACTTAATTTAAATTTAAATCCTGTATATATGTGGATATATGTTGCATCGAAACATGTAGTGGTCATTAAACAGCTGCCGAATTATTCTCCCTCTTCCTTTTGACTCTATTTATTCTTTCCTTTATATATATATATATATGTGTGTGTGTGTGTGTGTTTAACCAGCAGAAGTTGCAAAGTGACTCATAGGTCAAGAGTCTTGTGCATGGGACTTATAATAGGACTTGATATCTATGTGTGTGTGTGTGTGTAAGTATGTATGTATAGTTGCAGGTTAATAAGTACTCAATGCATGTAGCAGACTTTATAAGGAAACAAATGATAATTTAATTCATTGAAGCAGTAGTAACTAATGAGCGTGTGTGTGTGTGTAGAGAGAGAGAGCATTGGACAAAATAGTTTGTGGTATCTGCTTACATGTCTTTCCATTCTGAGTTCAAATCTTACCCAAGAGTGCTTTGCCTTTCATCCTACCAAGGTCAAAAAATGTGGGGTGGGAAGTGGGTCGTTTTTGTGTAATCGACTGTATGCTCAAAGGCAGTGCCCCAGCATGCACAACCACAGAAGAAAAGCATGCCTACCTATATGTATACATGTGTATGTGTGCATGTCAGTGCATGAGAAGATATGCAAGTGTGTGTGTGTGTGTAAAACAGTGATTTATTTTGATTCCTTTGGTTCCACTTGGTTGATTTTGATAGTTTTATTAAATATTTTCTGTCACTGAACTAATTGTGAGAGAGGAGCTTATAGTCATAGAATATGTGAAGAATCGGAACTCAGTTTTTATTCATCTAGCTGATATGATGTGGCGTGATGTTGTATTTGTACTGTTGCTGTTATTTGTGTGTGTGTCTGTGTGTGTGACAGAGGGGAGGAGTTAACTTGAGATTTTTTTCCAAAATTTATTTATTTAATTATTTAAATTCTTGATAAAGATGTGGCTACTCAATGTTGGAAAACGTTTTGGTTTGTAAGAGATAGGAGAAGGAGAAAAAAAGAGAGAGAGAAGGGTGAGTGTATATGTATGTGTGTACATTATTTTCAGTTCTTATTTCACTCTCCCCTCTCTTTTCTTGCTTATAAATAATGACAGTAATAATGATAATGATGATGATCATCATAATAATAATAATAATAATGATAATAATAATAAAGTGGTTCTGAAAAAAAAAAGCAAGAAAGTGGTACACCAGCTTACTTGTGAAATTCAATTGCTAACAATTCAATGATATTTTAGAACATTCTACTCTCTCTCTTTCTCTCTCTCTCTCTCTCTCTCTCTCTCTCTTTATATATATATATATATATATATCATCTGTCTCACTCTCTCTCTCCCTCTATCTCTCTCACTCTTCCTCTTTGTCTCTTCCTTTCAATCATTCTCTCATTTACTATTTTTCCATCTTTTCCTGTCATTTTTGCATGTATGTATATGTGTGTGTGTATATATACATATATATATATGTGTGTGTGTGTATTTATCTCTACATACTTAAACACACATACACACACACCTTCTTAAGCTCCCTCGGGTTTATCTTTCATTTTGTCACTTACTATCCCCCCCCCCTGCTCAACTTGTCTCTGGTGTCTCTTAACCTACATATCTACCTATCAGACCCATCTCTATTGTGATAAAGAAAAAAAAGAAGTTAATGTTTGCAAACTATTCCCCAAATCCGTCATTGTTGTAACAATATTCACCATGAAATAATTCTTTTGTATTGAATACATTACACATTATTGGCGACATAGGCTTTATTACATGACTGTTTTTATCATTTTGGCAAGTATGGTGAAAATTATGTTCCACTGATGAGGTTATAATAAGCCCAAAACATGTCAAGAGTTGTCTTTGGCTAAAAGTTCATTTTTTCCCCCTCTCACTGCATAATTACGTCTAGTTAATCCTTTTAATGCTCTTTGCATTAGATATATTAACCAAAGTTAATGAATGAAACTGAATGTAGTTTAATATATACGAATGACCCTCTCTGCAGAGGAAAGCAGACAGAAAACTCTTGCCTAAGAATACAATTCAATGCCTTTAGGGTGATATGAATTCACAACTTTGCTGAAAGATCAAGAGCTAAGTGAATACTTTATGTTCTTGTCTTCCACATCTCTTTATAACCACAGATGTCAGATGTTGTGAGCTTCATACATTTTTTACAAGGACAATAGCCATGAACATCACAACTTCCCATCAACACCTTCCCTGTAAGTTTGGAGATTTATGTCTATGTAAAAATATAAGATAAAACATATCCTCCTAGTCAAGTGATGCAAATTGTAGAGTGGTGCAGCAATTGTACATTGAAGAGTGTTGCAATTGGTCTATATTGTAAAGTGACACAAATGGCATACACTGAAGAGTGGTACACTTAATGCACATTGTAGTGTGGTGCACCTGAATTACTTAGTAGAGTAATGCACTTGATAAAAAATTGTGAAATGTTGCATCTGCATTACTTTGTGGTTTGATGGAGTTGGTACACATTGTAAAGTGATGCAACTGAAGTACATTACAGAATGATTTAGTTAGTGCACATTACAGTGTGGTGGACATTGTGCAGTGATGCACATTGCAGAGTTTTAGATATTATAGAGTCAAGTAGAGAAGTGTAGTTGAGATGTTGTGTAGAGTGATGCAGCTGGTGCACGTTGTGGATGTGCAGCTAGGGCATGTTGTAGTGTGGTACAGGTGGGTATATTGTAAAGTGGTACAGATGTTGTAGAGTCTTGTAGCTGGGGTGTGTTGTACAATGGTGGATACTGTAGAGTGATGAATTTGTTACATATTGTCGAGTAGTGCAGCTAGTGCATATTGTGGAGTGATGCAACTGGTGCACATTGTAGAGTGATGCAACTGGAGATGATGATTGTAGAGTAGTGGACTGGCTAGTTTTCAAAAGTGGGTGTCACTATGATAGTTTCCTATATCATATAATATTGTATATAACTTTTCACCTGCTACAATTGGTTGAAGTCTAGCCATGGAATAACATCATTATTGCTTTGTCTGAAATAAACAACAACAAAAATAACACTAATGATAATGATGAGGTTGAGAATGATAAGGATGATGATGATGATGGTGATAATGATGGTGACAATGAAGATAATTTATATGACAAAGCTATAAATTTGATAGATGACTAGAATGAGATCAAACAACATTCATACTTTTACTCAGTTGTCCGTTTTAGACAAGAGGCCTTCAAGTTCTTTAATGGAAGGAGAAATGGGAATATGTGGTGTTCATACCTTGCTTGATATTAATGATATTAATAACCCCATTGTGTTCAGAATCTATCAGTAAAGTGTTATCTTAGAAATTGTTATATATATCCGTCCATGTTAACTATTGAAAATGAAAAACAAAAAAAAAATGCTTATGTATATACACAATTGTATATATGTATATGTGTACATACATACATATGACTGAGTATGTATATGTATGTATGCATGCATGCATGTATGTATGTATATATATATATATATATAAATATATATATATATGGTTCTGATCTGGTAATGTTGTTAGTCAGCAGTTAAACTTTTCTGAAGAGGCTTAGCGAATATACGCTTTGCTGAAACAATGGTGGCCATGTTGTTGTAAAAATATGAATAAACTCATCAACACACACAAACACTTACAAAACACAGTTAGTCAAATGTCATTTTGTATTGAATGAGAAAATGTTATATATATATATATATATATATAT
>NC_068998.1:40448228-40452735 GCF_001194135.2 Octopus bimaculoides
GTGTGTGTGTGTGTATATGTGCGTGTGTGTGTATGTATATATATATATATATATATATATATCCTTACTTTGGGTGCTCAATTAGTAATCAACACTGGATCTGGTTGAAATGGAAATAGAATAGTTAGAATATGAAAGAAGTTAAGGGAGTTCTCGAACCTTTGTTGATAAACTTAGGATCACTGTTGGGACAAGCAGCACATCTTGGGCATTTTTATTACTGTTTGTCCTAATTTCTCTTTAATTCAGAAAATTTTAATATTTCATTTCAGTTTGAACTTAGATCTCTAATTTGTATATTCTGTTCATCATTGTTGGGGAAATATTGACATTTCTAAGAAAAGCTCAAATGGGATAGTTTATCTTTGGTTGAGATTTTATCTATTTTAAATTAATCATTTATTTTGAAATTATTGATTTCATATAATTTCATTGAAAAAGAATTTGCTTCTTAAAAGAAAAATTACGAAGTAATTATCTCCCTTGGTTACTAACTATATTGTCACAGTCCACTGTCACTCATTAGATAAAATACAGCAACTGGCAATTCTGATTATATATATATATATATATATATATATATATATATATATATATATAGCTAGATAGATAGTTACTTAAATGTATATTTAGATGTACAGACACACCAGCTTAACTGACCAATACCAATAAATGGTATATTAAGAACAGCTCAAAGTTTTTTTGCCAGGTGTAACTAATGAATTGATTCTTTCAACACATATCACTGATATGACATGGAACCCTACTGCAGTCTATAGTTTTGTAGATTGTAGTGTGATAACCCAAATAGGTTACACCATTTCTTTTTCTTCAATCTGGGTCTTGTATTCTCAATCATTCTGGTGGCTTACTAAGTCAAAATAAACTAGACACTTCAATTAGTATGTGGCAGTTTTAACAATTTACAGCTCATTTGGAGTAGTTGGCAGCAACTCCACACAGATTTTGAACCTGGTGTAGTAATTGATGTTGCATCAGTCTCAGGTTGTGTTTGGTACTCATTGGCCTCTGTTGGAATTGAAAAAAAAAGAAACACCATTTTTTGTTTTTTTTGTTAGTGAGCAGTGATATAATTCTGATATGTTATTAATGTTTTTTTGAGTGGCTGGATATGGATGGAGTTGAAGAAGTGGGTTGCTATTGCAAAAATTCGTCTGGTATTATTAGATAATTAAGTAAGGCAGTGAGCTGGCAGAATCATTAGCACACCAGGCAAACTGCTTAGTGGCATTACTCTTGGTTCTTTATATTCAGAGTTCAAATTCCACTGAGGTTGACTTTGCCTTTCATCCTTTTGGGGGGTCAATAAAATAATTACTAATAGAGCCCTGGGGCCAATCTAATCAACTTACCCTCCTCCCCTGAAATTACTGGCCTTGTGCCAAAACTTGAAACCATTAATAGATAATTAAGTCCTGTAGGTGTCCTATTGAAGCAAGTGTTGTGTCAGGTGAAGATGTTTGCAATCTTGAACTAGTTTTCCCACATGTATGGATGGACCATCACCTGCTTGCTTGTTCTTTTTATGAAATGCAGTGACCAAGTTTCTCTCTCTCTTCTCTCTCTCTTCTCTCCCACACTCTCCCCATCTCTCATGCTTGCTCTCTATCTCTAGCAATAAACTTTCCACCACCTTTTAAAAGAAAGGAAAGGTGCATATGTTTTTTTTTAAATGTAAATATGATTGAAGAAAGAAATATACCTGTAATTGAGATGAGTTATACCTGTGTTCAATATAAATATGTGTGTGTGTGTTTGTCTGTGTGTACTGATATTAATGATTAAATAATAATAATAATAAGGTGTAACTGATAAATTAAACCACTGACTTAATGAAAAATTAATACTTTCAGTTTTGACCTACCTATTACTAATGTTTTAGTCACTCCACCCCAACCCATCCTGCCCTTATTCCTCTCCTATACCCCCAGCCCTGCTTCCTTTAAATTATTTCATGTTTAAGCTATAAAGAAAAAAAGAGCTGGAATATTTATATGTAGATCTGATGCATCTTAATTCTGTGGTGATAGCAATATTGTATATAGATATGACATATTTTAATTGTATGACTGTAGTAATACTGTGTGTTTAAATCTGATATTTTTAATTCTAAACATAAAGCAATACTGTACAAAGATCTGACACATCTTAATCCTACAATGATTGCACTGTTGTATATAGATATATCTCTTTACTCTTATCAAGATAGCACTATTGTATATAGATTTGCCATGTCAGAAATTCTATTGCAATAGCACATTGTTCTATATAGATTAGACATGTCTTAATTCTAAAATAACAGCACTATTTAAACATAGATATGACATGTCTTATATTCTAAAGTGGTGGCATCTTTTAGTATAGATCTGACACATCTTAATTCTCTCACTATATTATTATTATTGTATGTGGATCTGTGGTGAATATTGTAGAGTAGAGGTGAGCTCTCAGTGTGTTGAGTCTATGACTCACTTTTTGACTCCAGGTTGTAGCCATTTCACTTCATTTAGATTGCTAATGTTTCTGAAAAAACATAAAACCTAAATGTTATGCAATCTTTTTTCACCCCGTCCCTCTATAATTCAGAGGCCTTGTGACACCTATATGAAATCAATAATTGATATTTGTGTTATATATACATACATACATACATACATACATACATACATATATATATATATATATACACACACACACACACACATACATACATACATGCATACATGCATACATCCATATATGTATATATATATATATATACATATACATATATATATATATATATATATATATACATACATGCACACATTAACTTAAATATATGACTATGTTCTCAAATTATATGTATTTTGTTTGCATTTCTTCAAAAATGAATTTTAATATTTCAAATTAAAAGCTATCACTTACACACACATACACACACAAACAAACACTATATATCTTGAATAGTCTTAGAGGAAGATGTTTGTTATTTACCTACAAAATTAAATGTCTCATCAACATTTTAGCCAATGCACATGATATCTCAGCTACTCGATATATCCTAGATGTAGGAATAAACCACAGAAGTTAATAGCCTGCCCTTTCAATATAAGCACTGTAGCCATTACATACATGGTACAGATAGGCATGGTAGCAGTGTATGGGGGCACGGTAGTGTTCTATGGAAATATTCCTTCCTAGAAACACTTAACATAGGGATTGGGAGAATCCTTAGAATGGCAGATAACTAAATACGCTCTAGTATTTAAGTGTGACTTCTTTTTTCTTGTTCGGAGTTGAAATCCTGCCAAGGTCAATTTTTCCTTTGATCTTTCTAATGATTAATAAAATAAAGTAGCAGTAAACTACTGGGGGTCAGTGTAATCAACTATACCCTTCTAAAATTTGTTAGGACAAGTTCAATGTAACAGTTGAGATTCCCTTGATGAATTTTTTCACTATCTTTCAAATAGGGACCACAAGGAGACTGTAGGGGAATTCTATATCAGTTGCTAGGAGGTCTTGTTTTATATTATTATTATTATGCAGTAACCAGCTAAATGGTTTTTCAGGAGTTGGTTGGCCTTGTGTTGCAGAGGGGGGATTCTATATTTTAAGAGTTAATTGTTAGTAAGAACAGAAATAAATGTCCAGCAATAAAGAACAGAAATTGGACATTCATTAGAAACATAATACAAATGCTTTGTTTGATTCAGTGCCCTAGGTTTAGTAGGGAGGGGCAGCAATGACAGAGCAGACCTCACAGAGCTAAACCAATAACAACAACAGCAACAATATGGATGAACAGTCAGTCAAAATAAAAAAAAATTTTCACACTTTTTCATCAACAACAAAACAAACATAAACAAAAATACATTTATTTTGTTAGCCAGGTTTTCTACCCAGAAAAAATTCTACCAAACTGGTAGAATTTCTTCATAGCAATTCAATCATCACTAGAAGTATATTATTTTTGATACATTAATTTTCCTTGTCTCATATTTTGTTTATTGTATATATATATTTTCGGTTTTTTTTTTACTGAATCACTCTATGCTTCTTGTTTTTTTTTGTTTAATGTATTTTTAAAGTCACCCCCCCCCCCATGCTTTTTAATTTTGTAATTTTTTACCTTCTTTATTTATTATATAAATATTTATTTCAAAATGTCTCAATCAGACATCATATATATGTGTGTGTGTGTGTGTGTATATATATATATATATATATATATGTGTTTGAATATTTCATTTATATATATATATATATATATATATGTATGTATGTATGTATACATATATGTATTTATATGTACATGTATGTATATATGTATATGTACATATATGTATGTATATATATATATATGTTTGGATATGTATATATATATATATATATGTATATATTATATATATATGTATATATATACATATATGTATGTATATATTATATATACATGTATGTATATATATATATTATATATGTATGTATCTAAATATATATATAT
>NC_068998.1:40453894-40464939 GCF_001194135.2 Octopus bimaculoides
TATATATATATATATATATCACCATCATTATCTAACATCTGTTAAATGATGATGATGATGATGATATATATATTTATGTATATATGTATGTAAGAAGTATATATAGATGTGTGAGTATGTGTATTTATATATATATGTGTGTGTGTGTGTATATATGTATGTATGTATGTATATGTATAAATATAAATGTATGTATCTATTTATTTATGTATGTATGTATTTATATTTAAGTATTATGTAAGATGCATATGTGTGTGTGTGTATATATATATATATATATATATATATATATATATATATATGTATGTATGTATATGTATATATGTATGTATATATGTGTGTATATATATAAATGTATATATTTTATATATGTGTGTGTGTGTGTGTGTGTGTGTGTGTATAAATATATGTGTGTGTACATGTGTGAGTATATTTATACACACAGATATAACAGACCATCATGTTTTCATTTTACTTGCATTTGAAGCAACGGGAAGTTGAGCTTGTGTGTTGTACACACCAATACACAAAATGAGCTTTGTGTATATATGTATATACACACACACACATATATATGTATGTATATATGTATCATAACATGCATACATCCACTCATGAACATACAGAAAAACATTCAGAAAAAGTCCCAGACTTACATAAGATGTATAAATAGAGACTACACATACATACACATACATACACATGTGTATGAGTGTATAGATATGACTGTATGTGTGTGTGTGAGTGTATATGTGTTTTTTATTATGTGTATGTGTTATGATCAATAAACATTTACTGGAGAATAACCAGAAGACTATCTCTCAGAAGAGATATCCTATTCCAGTGATGCCACATAAATGTTTGTGACTGAATCTTTCAGAAATAACTGATTTCAGCACTCACTAGCAACCTTACATCTTTATTTATTTACCAATGTATTGTTTTTGTCATTATTTCTATTATATTTTTAATATGTCGGGTTGGCAGAGTCATTAGCATACTGGACAAACTGCTTAGCAGCATTTTTTTTGTCTACATTCTGTGTTCATGTTCTGTGAAGGTCAGCTCACCTTTCATCCTTTCACTGTTGATAAAATAAGTACCAGTTAAGCACTACCTATAATAGAGAGGATTATTATTAATATTATTAAAAATAATATTATTGTTCGCACTCTAAGCAAAATGCTTTGTGGCATTTCATCCATCCTTACATTCTGAGTTCAAATTCTGCCTAATTCAACTTTGCCTTTCATCCTTTCGGAGTTGATAAAATTAAGCACCAATGAAACATTAGGGTCGATATACTTGACTAGTCCCCTCTCCCAAAATTTCAAAGGTTTATTATTATTATTATTATTATTATTACTACTACTACTACTACTACTACTATTATTATTATTATTATTATTATTATTATTATTATTATTATTATTATTATTATTAAATGTAATGAGTTGACAGAATCGTTCACACACCAGACAAGATGCTTAGTAGCAGCATTTCATTGATCTTTAAATTCTGAGTTCAAATTCTGCAAGGTCAGCTTTGCATTTTATCCTTTTGGGGTCAATGAAATAAATACAAATGAGACACCAGAGTTGACGTAGAATGGATTATTATTATTATTGCTGGCTTTGAGCAAAAATTTGAGAC
The DNA here is from genome assembly GCF_001194135.2 of Octopus bimaculoides. Classification (NCBI taxonomy): domain Eukaryota; kingdom Metazoa; phylum Mollusca; class Cephalopoda; order Octopoda; family Octopodidae; genus Octopus; species Octopus bimaculoides. Next base: position 40,455,548 of record NC_068998.1, read on the forward strand.
TTTTATTATCATTGCTATAATATATATACATACATACATACATACATACATACATACATACATACATACATACATACACACACATACATATATATGTATGTGTGTGTATGTGGAGGCTCAATGGCCCAGTAGTTAGGGCAGCAGACTTGCGGTCATAGGATCGCGGTTTCGATTCCCAGACCGGGCGTTGTGAGTGTTTATTGAGCGAAAACACCTAAAGCTCCACGAGGCTCCTGCAGGGGATGGTGGCAAACCCTGCTGTACTCTTTCACCACAACTTTCTCTCACTCTCACTTCCTGTTTCTGTTGTGCCTGTAATTCAAAGGGTTAGCCTTGTCACACTGTGTCAGGCTGATTATCCCCGAGAACTACGTTAAGGGTACACGTGTCTGTGGAGTGCTCAGTCACTTGCACGTTAATTTCATGAGCAGGCTGTTCCGTTGACCGGATCAACTGGAACCCTCAACGTCGTAAGCGACAGAGTGACAACACAACATGTGTGTGTATCTACAAATATGTGTGTGCTGGTGCCGCATTAAAAGCACCCATCACACACTGTAAAGTGGTTGGCATTAGGAAGGGTGTCCAAGCATAGAAACGAAGCCAAATCTGAGTGGAATCTAGTACAGCTCTTCTGCTTGCCAGCTCTGGTCAAACTGTCCAACCCATGCCAGCATGGAAAACAGGCATTAAAGTATGATGATGATATATATAGTTTATATATGAGTGTGCGCATCTGTGTTTGAGAGAGAGAGAGAATGACAGATTATTTAGAATTTATTGTTGGTACTGAAATTGGGAGTACCTGTGATTTATCCTGGATACTGAAATACAGAGTGTCTATGGTTCACTGTGAATACTAAAGCAGGATAAAGGGAACATTTATTTATAATAATGTAAACTTGCAGACCATTTTGTTAAATAAATATCACAAGTTAGTAAAATATGATCGTATACATAATCAAAAAGACACATATACTCACACTCACATACAGTCATATCTATACACTCATACACGTGTGTATGTATGTGTAGCCTCTATTTATACACCTAAATTTATAGCAGAAGGTTATAACTTTGTAGGGAGGGCAACAATTGATTATATCAAACCTAGCTCTTTACTGGGACTTTATTTTATTGAATTCAGAAGGGCGAAAGGCAAAGTTGATCTCAGCAGGATTTCAACCTAGAATGTAAAAAGCCAGTATATATACCACAATGCATTTTGTCTGATGCTCTAACAACTCTGTCAGCCAGCCCCCTTTTTAGTAACAATAATAATAATAATCCTATCTACTATAGGCACAAAGCCTGGTACTCAATTGACTGAACCCAAAAGGATGAAAGGTAAAGTCGACTTTGGCGGAATTTGAACTCAGTACGTAGTGACAGGTGAAATACCGCTTAGTATTTCATCCACCGTGCTAACAATTCTGCCAGCTCACTGCCTTAATAATAATAATTACCCTTTCTACTATTGGCACAAGGCCTGAAATTTTGGGTGAGGGGGCTAGCGAAATACATTGACCCCAGTACTCAACTGGTATTTAGTTTATCAACCCCAAAAGCATGAAAGGCAAAGCCAGCTTTGGTAAAATTTGAACGCAGAATGTGAAGCCAGAAAAAATGCCACATTTAGTTTTTTGTCCAATATGCTAACGGTTCTGCCAGCTCACCGCCTTAATAATAATAATGATAATAATAATAATGGTAGTAATGGTAGTAATTGGAAATCTTACCATGGTTAGTGCATACTGAACATCATAAAATAAACTTCTTTTTGTCCCTTTTCCTTACCATCATCAACATCATCAGCAACACCAATACCAATTAAACAAAAGCCAAAGAGACTGTTTTAGCTCAATTTTTTTTTCTTTCTTTCTTTAAATTACCCAATAAGCATCTAATTACAAGTAAATTCATTTGTATATTGTAAATTATGGAGAGAGAAAGAGAGAGGAAAAAAACAAAATATCTCAAAAAAAATAAGTTCTCAAAAACATCAAAGTTGGTTCTGTTGATTGTGGTTTTTAATTAGCAGCCACTTTGTTTTATTAAAGGGAAAGCATGTAATTAGCTCTAATGATGGTTATAGAGAGACACTGTGTATGTGTGTGTGTGTGGTGGATTATATAATGTAATACACCAATCAAGTTACAATTAATATATATGTTTAAAAACAAAAATAATGAATAGCAGAGACTGCATTAATAAAGTGGGAAATATGAAATTACTTTAGTTTTACACTGAATATCTTCAACAACAACTAGGATAGAAATGAGATAACATAGAAATTCAGATATAATTCAATAAGGGAAAAAAGACAAAAGAAAATAAACTCTTTCCTGCTTTTATTTGGGAAAATGAATGGCTATAACCATAACCAAGCTAATCAAATGATATAGGAACCAACTTAGAGATTAGTGGTTCATACTATGTCATTGACGGTGAGTTTTGTGTCTTTGACCAAATCATGCTCATCCGTTGGAACAACGAGGACCACCTAACCTTCCTTAAGGAAGACTGTTGAATTACGTTGTGTCTTTGTTTAAAGTGAAGAAGAGCTGCACACCGTCAACCTCACTCTCTTGTCTGTGACCATCTCCAGTCCAGTGACAAGACCAGATCAAGACAACTAAGGATGGAGACAGATGCAGTAAATGGCCAAGGTGTTTTATTTGCCTCATCTTGCTTGCTACACTCCACTTGACCAAGGTACTTTGATCTTGAGTGGCAACCACTTAGCTGTTGATGGGGACTTCAGAGTAAGAATAGTTTGCTATTAGAATCAGAAGCAATACTGTGAAATTGATGGGTATTTGTCATTAGCTGACAACTTTGAGTTTGATTGTGACACCCAAAGGAGTTTATCCCATTCTGGGTATTCAGACAGAGATCAGAGTTTACCATTTGGTTTATCTGCCCTACCATTGGACTGGCTGTATAGTGAAAAAGATCACTTCGTAAACACATGCTTCTAGATTCAGCTCCATTGTATTGAGCCATGGGCTATCATCTGCTATAGCCTTGGGTTGACCAATGCCTTGTGAGTGAAAATTGTTAGATGGAAACTGTATGAAATTTTGTTGTATATATATACATCTATCTTTCTACCTATCCATCTATACATGCACATACGTGTGTTTGTCTCAGCATGTTCTGCTTGGGCAGAAGTGACACTGTTTACATTTCACATAAACAAAAAAATCCTACAGTTTAGTGGTTTGACATACAAAGACATGTATTAAAGTACCTAACTTGAAAACATGTACTGGTTGACATCAGGAAGGGCATCCAACCATAGAATATTACCTTAAAAACCTAATTCATGGAAAAAGCAAACATATAAATGATGATGGTTCTGTTTCTGAAAATGGTCTATCTGTGATGGCTAGTGTGAATGTAATGCTCCATTGCATGTTAAATTCCTTGCTGTATAGCCCTCGATTGTCCTGTGGATGGATGTCTTCATTGGTTTCTGATAGTTCTTCTATTATCAGGAAATAGGCAAGAAATATTTAAACAAATACAAATGCAACACCAGCTAAAACACAAACAAAAGAACTATTACGTCTTTAGCAATAAACACTTGAGTGCTTTGTTCTCTTAGCTATTTCCATGCCATGGGACTGTCTACTCAAGAAGCTAAACAAAAACAACTTACCTTCAACAGCAACAGCAATCACATGAGTCTATGAAGAAAACTTTACGTCAGTCATGGGCCAACTGCAGCCCACAAGACTTTCTCAACGGCACACCTAACGGAAAACTACCTTGAATTTTTCTCTAGGAGTGCAGCCCACCTGTTGATGAGCCATGTCTCATTGTGATCTGCTTCTCAAAAGAAGTTGACCATGCCTGCTTTATATGTTTGATAAGCCTGCTACAATGACTAATGTAATCTTTGATGCACTATACATGAAAGAAAATGAAAACCACAGTCAATGTATTTGACTATCCCCGTTCCTAAAATTTCAGATTTTATGCCTATAGTAGAAAGAATTTTTACAATACACAAACCATCACCACCACCACCACCACCACAACCACCACCGTCTCACCTTTTATATTTTGGGGAGGCATAAGTTTCAGGGCATTAAAGAAGGAATGAATATTGTCAATTGAATGAAACAGCTTATATTACTGATACCCTTTGTATGTGGGGTACAACTATGTCCCCTTGCTAAAAGAAGAACAAAAATAATGAACTAGTTGTAAGTTTAATTAAAATAAAAATGATTAGTTAATTAGATTTAGTCCACATCTAGTCTTTGTTGACTTAAAATGTTCGTTGTACAATATAGTTTTCTCTCTCGTTTTACACACACAGATATATACATGTCCTTTATTTCTTTCTTCCTCTTTCCTTCTCTATCTATTTATCTCTAGTTCACACATACATACATACATACATACATAAAGTTTAAAAAACCAACAGACATATAACCAGCCAATCATAACAACTTGAATCTGCTCTCTTTTCTTTCTTTTCTTTCTTTCTTTCTTTCTTTATTCTCTTTCAATTACTTTCATCGTCAAATATTTTTAATTCCAACAAATGCAAACAAAAATACATCCACACCTGCACACATACACGCACTCACATGTATACATGCATGCATACATTCATTCATAGATACATACACGCACGCACGCACGCACACACACACACACACACACACACACACACACACACACACACACACACACACACACACACACACACACACACACACACACACACACACACACACACACACACACACACAAACATCCATCCATTCATACATGCACTCAGTCATTCACACACACATACTCACATCACTCACATACATAGATTCCATGTAAAAAAAAAAATCAATATATTTACATTAAAAAAAAATCGGGAACTGCATACTTTTTTTCTAGTCTTATATCTTTTTATTAATATATTTAAATTCGTTTTTCCACTTACATGGAATATAATTGAAAGAGAAGCCTTTAGACATTCACGCATGCACACACACTTACACATACACTCTCAACATACATATAAAGACAAAAGAGCAAGAAAATATAATTTACTATGATATATAACACTTTATATGTATAAATATATATAATTGAATAAGTTGGAGTCAACAAGGAGTACAGAGGAACATTTATTTGTAATCACTACAATTGTTTCCACACAATGTAGTTCTCCACATTCGCAGGTATTTGGTCATGTAACTGTTTCCCTGCATTGTGAGATCTTGCACTTCATCAGGTGATATATAAATATTGTTTCTGTGTTCTGTAAACTCAAATTTTTGACTTCGACCACATCCTTTCTGTCTGTTGTGGCCACTGTGTTTTAACAGAATATAACCAAACTATATATATATATATATATATATATATATATATATATATATAAGAATGAGTAAATATTAAAAATAAATACTCATATATATGGGCAATAATATATGGGCAATAAAGAAATATATATATATATATATATTATAAATATGTATGCCTCTGTCTATACATATATACTCTCACAAACACACATATCTATATATGTATATATGCATACATGCATATGCAGACTTGGCTATGCGGTTAAGAAGTTTGCTTCCCAACCACCTGTTTCTAGGTTCAAGTCTGCTATATGCCACATTGGGCAAATATCTTATGCAAACTCAGTAGAGCCTTGTATGCTGCAAGTCTTTTAGCTGAGCTGGAAAATATCAATATATTTAAGACACTGCACTGCACTGCACTGGTTCATGTGCATTCCATTGCAGCAAAATACAATGTATGCACCCATCCATCTCTGTCTTAAAACAATTTTAACACTCGTTTTTATTTTTATGCAATATATGTATATGTGCATATTTTTGTCCCTGATGACGACCAGAGAAGTAGCTGTAGTGTTTGTGGGTCCTGGGGTGACTCATTAGACCAATGTTTGTATAAAATCCATGGTTACAGTGAGGGCACATAATAGCAGAAGCAGAAGACCTAGTGAGACTCTTGCCTTCTGTGCAGCCCTCTTCTCTTTAGTTTATATGTGCACATGTGTGTGTGTGTATGTATGTGTGTGTGTGTGTGTGTATTTACATATATGTATATGTATGATATGATATGAACATGTTCTCTGCCATATGATATGGACATGTTCTCACGAAACTTAAGTACTGTGGTGCTGAGCCAAACTATTGTTAAATACATGCAACTGAAATCAACTAAAATATGTTGAGTGCTATTTATACGTAAGTGTGTGTGTGTGTGTCTTGAGAGAGAAAGAGGGAGAGATTATACATATGTGTGTGTGTGTGTGTGTGTGTGTGTGTGCATGATTGATAGATAGATAGACAAGTAAATATAATGTCATGAGTCACTGTCAGTTTCACCAACTGAACTACCTATTTATTACATTAGCTGTTGGCTAGCTGTCGAAGGTCAATGTTCACTGTTCTGTTCACTTGAACAAAATGCCTTGGCAAGTAAGGCAGTTGGCATCATCCCCACCACACACACCAGATTGCCTCTCTGGGCTTCCACACCTGGTACCAAGTGGTGTACAAGAGTGCAACAAGCATAGTCGACATTGAGGCTGCCTTGCAGTAGCAGCTCACTTGCTAGTTGACACCCAACCATTTTTTGATGGTACAGATATTCTGCTTAGCCTCAGTAACCTTCAAGCTTTTGGTCTAGGACTCCTCTGCCCTGTCAGTTATTCAACATCTTGTTGTAGCATGTATGTGACTGAGTATTTCACACACATATCTACTCTTAACACAATCATTGGACAGAATTGTGATACTGTGTGACACAGTGCATTTCGACCTTTGAATTGCAGGTACAATTCTTATCTGAAGGATTTCCGTATAGTTTCCATCAACTTCATTTCTACCATGTGGTTTGGTTGACCAAAAATATAGGAGAAAGCACCAAATGTATCATGCTGTGGGATTGAACTCAGGACCTTGTGATTGCAAGCAAAACTTCTTAACCAGTTAGCCATTTCTGCACTAATGTATATGTGTTTGTAATCAAACTCAGGAAAGAATACAACCTACTGTCTTACATCATTCATCCACCCAGTATTATCAGATAACAGTTATGTCCTGTTGTTTATGACAACAAGTGATATCAAAACTGTTGTATTGAAGACAACAGTTATTTATTATTCAAGTGTTGCCGTAGACAGCTGTTGTGTCTGGCATTCTTGTATTTTAAGTAATGGCAAGTGTCAAACTTGTGACAGCTGATTTCCTGACACATGATGTCATCCTTGACACACACGCACGCACACACACACACACACACACACACTGTGTGAATGATCAGCAATCTCCAGCACATCATCATCATCATCATCATCGTTTAACGTCCGCTTTCCATGCTAGCATGGGTTGGACGATTTGACTGAGGACTGGTGAAACCGGATGGCAACACCAGGCTCCAGTCTGATTTGGCAGAGACAAAAATATATAAACAATAAATAAATTTTTTTTAAATTCCATAAACTGCTGAGAATGTTATCATGTGTCTGGAAATCAGTTGGCACAAGTTTGACACTTGCCATATTTAAGATGAAAGAATGCCATTGTGTCTTATTGTATTGTTATCATGGACAACAGTTATGTCCTATTGTACTATTGTCAAATAACAGTTATGTCCTACTGTGCTATTGTCAGGTAGCTGTTATGTCCTACTATATTGTCGTCAGATGACAGTTATGTCCTTACTGTCAGATAACATTTATGTGCTACTGTACTGTATATAATAGTTATGTCCTGTTGTACTGCTGTCAAACAGTTATATCCTACTGTACTACTGTTAGGTAACATTTATGTCCTATTGTAGTGTATTCAACAGCTATATGCTGCTATACTGTTGTCATAGACAATAATCATGTCCTACTGAAATATTGTCTGGCAACAGTTATGTCCTATTGTAATAATGTCAGACAGCAGTTATATCCAACTGTGCTATTTTCATAAAATCCAAACAAATTTGTTATGTTAAATAAGTCTGATTCTGTGTTGTATAAAAATATCTGATGTTTAAGATACAGTTTCTTTGAAGACTATTATGTCCTGGTGTGAACTCCTCCATCCTTCTCTATCTTGAGCAATTTTATTTAGTCCATTCTTCAATTTGATTTCCAAGGTTGTTTTTGCTTCCCAAAGAATTATTCTTTTCTGAGATTCTCTTATTCAAAAAATTTTCTTCATATTTTTTCACTGTTCTTCTCAAAATGTATGATCTGTTGTATTTCAAATATGTCTCTCTTATACGACTGATAATGACCTTGAAACCATAAATATAAAAGATTCTTTAAGCTTGACCAATCAATCTGAGCCCAAACCTCTCCCCTTTACTTATGATGCAGACTTAGGTTGTGTAACTCACCCTACCAGGTCTCCAGGTCTTGGTTCTTACCAAGCAGAACTAGGTTGGTTTGTGGGTGTGATGTATATCTAAAAGTAAGTATCTGATATGGGTTATTGAAAATTGAAGAACTTGTCTAATTTAGTTGAAGTCTTAACTAATTGGTTGTAGATTGGGTTCTGCCAGATTTTGAGTGCTGTTCTAAATTTGGCTGTTTCAAAAGCCATGTATGTCATATGCTGAAAGAGAGAAAGGGAATGAGAGAGAGAGGGAAAGAGTACGAGAGAGCGGGGGGAGATAGAAAGAGTATGACAAAGAGGGAGAGAAACGAATGTGAGAGAGAGGGGAAGTGCATGAAAGATAGAGAGGAAGGGCATAAGAAAGAGAGAGAGAGAGAGAATGAGAATGAGGGTGAGAGTGTTGTTTTGTCGTTATTTGATGGAAAGTAGCTGGGCTCCAAACCACAAGGAAAAAAAAGAAAAACAAATGTTTCATTTATTTATTTATCGTTTCATATGTAAAGTAAATCACATTATTTAAATTAAAAATGAAAAAAAGAAGAAAAACCAAAAAAAATTCTCAGCCTCTTTCCCATAACAACAACAACAACAACAGCAACATCAACAATAATAATAATTCAATACTGGAACATTTCTTTTCATTTCTCATCAAATATAAAACAAAAAAATTATATTTTTTAAAGTTTTTATCAAATCATTTCATTGAATTTTTTCATCAGTTTTTTTTTTTTTTTTCATATTAAAAATTTTTTAAATTAATGAAAATCCGTTAAAAAATTTTACCGCCAAAAAAAAGAATTGTGTGAAAAAAGAAAGAGTAAAAATGAGTTTCATTTTTTATTTTTATTTTTTTTTTGTAAATTACTCATTTTTGAGAGTTTGTCTGTGGTGGACGAAACTGCTCGCATTTATTATGAAGTTTATTTACTTCACAATTATTTTGAATAATTTTTAATTACTCTTTTTTTTGTTTAATTCTGCACAAATAATAAACATTTACTTAAGTTT
>NC_068998.1:40465991-40468613 GCF_001194135.2 Octopus bimaculoides
ACACACACACACACACACACACACACACACACACACACACACACACACACACACAGAAATATATATATGCTTGTATATACACTCACACACTCTCTTTCTCTCTCTCTCTCTCTCCCTCTCTCTCCGCCCCTCACTTCATTTAGCCATCTGTATAACTTATCTATTTAGATTATCTACCTAATTATCCCTCTGTCTACTGATGCATTTACCTATCTATCTATCTATCTATCTATCTATCTATCTATCTATCTATCGACTTATCTAACTATCTTTCTATCTAGCCCTTTTAAACATTTGTTTCTATTTTATTATTTAACAATCTAATTACATTTTAAAACTATTTTTGTGTAGGTTTATGTTAATATTTGTCAATATAGTTATAGAAGATCCGTCTAACTTTGTAGGAGAAAGAACTTATAATCTTCTTCATCGTTATCACTACCATTGTCATCATCATCACCATCACTACTAACACCATCAGCATCATAATGATGATCATCATCACAATGTCATCATCACCACCACCACCACCATCATCATCATCATTTTTAGTGTGAATTAGCAAAATTGTTAGAGCACTGGGCAAAATGTTATGTGGAATTAGTTCTGACTCTTTATGTTCTGAGTTCAAATTCCCCATTTTCCTAAAGTCAACTTAGCCTTTCATCCTTTTAGAAGGGTCAATAAAATAAGTATTTATCTATTAGTAACAGAGATTTAATCAACTGACCCTTCCACTAAAAAGTGTATTGGCACACGTAATTTTGAAACCGTTATTGTGTTTTTTTCTTACTAATAATAATAATAGTAATAATAATAATAATAATAGTTATTATTATAATAAAGCTGGTGTGCTGGCAGAATCATTAGCATGCCAAGCAAAATGCTTAACAGTACTTAGTCTGTCATTGCATTCTGAGTTCAAATACTGCTGGGGTTGTCTTTGCCTTTCATCCTCTTGAGGCTGATAAAATAAGTACCAGTTGAGTACTGGCGTCAGTGTAATCAATTTACCCAATTTCCTGAACTTGCTGGCCTTGTGCCAAAATGTGAAACCAATATTATAATAATAATAATAATAATAATAATATGGTTTCAAATTTTGGTACAAGGCCAACATTTTTAAGGGGAGGTGATTAGTCAATTACATGAAACGCACTACTTGACTCAAACGAAAAAAAAGTCAGTTGGTTTCAGTGGAATTTGAACTCAGAATCTAATAAGTTAGAAGAAATGATGCTAAACATTTTATCCTGTGCATGCAAAGGCTCTGTCAAATACCAGGTTTGATTTAATCAGTTACATCCATCCATCTCTCCCTAAAATCCGTGTTCTGGGAATGAAGTTAGACACCATCAATATTTTTATTTGGGATCAATGTATTAAACTGTTTTCTTCGCCCAAAATCTCTAGACTTGTGCCTAAATTAGAAACATTATTATTATTATCATAATTATTATTATTATCATTATTATTATTATTATTATTATTATGGTGGTGAGCTGGCAGAATCATTATCATACCAGACAAAATGCTTGGCTGCATTTGGCCTATCTTTACAATGTGAGCACAAATTCAGCTGAGGTCAACTTTGTCTTTCATCCCTTTGGAGTCAATAAATTAAGTACCAGTCGAGCACTGAGGTTGATGAAATCGACTTGCCCCGCTCTCCCCAAAATTTCAGGCCTTGTGTCTATAGAGGAAAGGATTGTTATTTTTATTATAATGGTTATTATACAGCAATGATTACTTGCAGTTGCCCCATTCTAGATATTATGAACTACTTAATTTCATAGAGGTTTACATACTCCCCTGTTACACATACAAATGTCTGCATGTGTGTGTGTGTTTACATATGTTTATATGTAAATTATATATATATATATATATAGATAGATAGACAGATAGATAGATATGTGTATATATATATATATATATATATATATATATATATATATATATGTGTGTGTGTGTGTGTATTTATATATGCATCTATATGTATGGATTTATATATGTGTACATATATACATATATGTGTGTGTGTGTGTGTATTCTTTTATCCATTCACATGTTTCAGTCATTTGACTGCGGCCATGCTGGAGCACTGCTTTAAAGGGTTTTAGTCAAAGATTTTTGACTCCAGGACTTATTCTTTGTAAGCCTTGTACCTATTCTACCGGTCTCTTTTGCCAAACTTCTCAATTATTGGGGACATAAACACACCAACATCAGTTGTCAAATGATGGTGTTGGGGACAAACACAGACACATGCACATGATGGATTTCTTTCAGTTACTGTCTACCAAATCCACTCACAAGGCTATAGCAGAAGACTCTTGCCTAAGGTGTCACACAGTGGGACTGAAACTAGAACCATGTGATTGAGAAGCAAGCTTCTTACCCTACAGCTGGAGATCAATGGCATGTCCACTGTACTATCTTGCATCAGATCTTTGACATGAAACATGAAGACAAAGTATTCATTCGTGTTTATTCAATCACCACCCCCAGCAGCGGCACCACCACCACCCAAATTAGGAAACGTGTTTGAGATTTCGGCAATAAAAATGCAGATCGCTGCATAAGGTTAACAACACACACACACACACACACACACACACA
>NC_068998.1:40469057-40472686 GCF_001194135.2 Octopus bimaculoides
ACACACACACACACACACACACACACACACACACACATGCAGTTTTGCTTGTTTAGGTTAAAACATTGATTCTGTTCAAATTTTAGGGTGATTAATGGCAACCATAAAGGAAATTTTCTTGAAGGAATCTGTGTATAAGTCTGTTAGAGGGAGAATTGTTTCTGTTATTGAATGCTAGATATAATTTGTTACTCAGTTTAATAGTACCACCAAGTCTGAGTATAGCTTTATCCCTCCATTTTATCTGCCTCTGAACTTCTGAAAAGGATCATGACTGCTGCATTTTTTCATATCACTGAATGGTAGGAAAAAAAACTGGCAATCGACTCAACAACATAGTAAACAACTGGACAGAAGTAAAGTGGTTAAGTACTGAACAGCAGTAAAGTGGTGAACAACTGGATAGTAATGAAATGGTGAACGACAAAACTGAAGTGAACTGTGAACAAATGAACAGAAGTGAAGCAGTAAGCAACTGAATAGCAGGAAACTAGGGAATGACTGAACATAAAGTGCTGAACAACTGAACAGAAGTGAAGTGATGAACAAGTGACCACCAGAGAATTGCTGGACAATTGAACATCAGTGAATTGGTGAACAAATGAACACCAGTTAATTGGTGAAGAACTGAACTGAAATGAAGTAGTGAAAAACTGAACAGTAGTGAAGCAAGGAACAACCAAACAGAAGTGAATTGGTGAACAACTGAACAGCAGTGAACTGGTGAATAGAAGTGAGTAGATGAGACTGTAGACAGATTGTTAACATGTTCATTTCTTTCTCTTTTTAAAGACTTAGTTCTTTAGACTTCATTCACACTTTTCACAATCTGAACTGAGTGCACACACGCATACACACATATTTATACACAATTACACCCACACATATGCACTTACACACATGTCTACTCACATATACACATACACACATATATATACATATACACAAGTTGATAAGTGAAATTATTGAAGTCATAAGCTACTTAGGTTTCCTTCTCCTTGACATCATTCTCATTATCATCATCATCATCTTCATCATCACCATATCACCGTTGTTGTCGTCATCGTCACCATCATCATCATCATCACCATCAGCATCTCCATCCTTTATTTAAGCTGTCTTTGATGATTTTGAGATAGACAAACATGAAACGTTTCTGGTATACATACCACTACTTTAGACCAAGAAACAAGGTAAGGGTAACAAAGACAGCAACATAGTTTGTTATGATTATCATTTATTTTATTCTAATTAAGGCAACAAGCCGACAGAATCATTAATCAGATGAAATGCTTTGTAGCATTTCTTCTGGTTTTATATTCTTGAGTTCAAAGTCTACCAAGGTTGACTTTGCCTTCCATCCTTTCAGAGTTGATAAAATAATTATCAGTTGAGCACTGAGGGGTCGATGTAATCAACTAGTCCCTTTCTCCAAAATTTCAGGTCTTGTATCAAATAGTAAAAAGGATCTATTATTATTATTATTATTATTATTATTATTATTATTAAGGTGACAAATCAAGGTGACAAGCTGGCAGAATCATCCACCTCGACATTCTGAGTTCAAATTTTGCACAAGTCAGCTTTGAACTTCATCCTTTCAGGGTCACTAAATTTAGTACTAATGAAACAATGGGGTCAATGTAATCGACTAGTTCCCTCCCCCAAAATTTCAGGCCTTGTGCCTTTAGTAGAAAGGATTATTAAATTGACAAGTTATTAGCATGTCACACAAAATGCTTAGCTGCATTTCTTCCAGCTCTTTACATTCTGAGGCTCTCAAATTCTGCTGCGGTTGACCCTGCTTTTCATTATTTGTGATGGATGAAATAAATACCATTTAAGTACTGGGGTTGATGTAGATGACTACCTCTCTCACCAAATTTCTAACTTTCTGACTGTAGTATAAAGGATTAGTATTGTTATCAGTCAAAACCAAGTCTGATTCAACTTAGATAAGGTAGTTTTGTTAGAAAATTTATAACTGTGTTTGTGATCATGCTGGTGTACTAACATTATAATAATGTAGTACGTTAACAGGTCTTTTCTTTTGTTGTTAGTCAATCATCAATTTTATGTAGCATCTGTGTTCTGTTTTTTATAAAAGTGACTCTCTTTTCTGTCATATCACCTATTAAATAGTTTTTTCCATGTTTCACTCTTTAAGAAATAAAAACAAAGAAATAAAAATTATGGAAGTTAATATTTTTAAAAATAGTAAATTAAAAAAAAAAGTAGAAAAATCCTCTAAAAGAAAAAAAGAAAATTATTTAAGATAGCATAGAATCAGGTATGTTATTTTATTATACTAACATATACAGTTCACCAAAAGAAAAAATATAATAAAAAAAATAAATAAATATATAAAAAAAAAACAGATTCAGCACCATTAGTTTGGTGCCATGACATTGATTTTTGTCTGCAGAGGGAGAGAGTGTATGTGTTGTGGACATTATTTAAGAGTTTGTAATCTTACTAACAAGAGCATTATTTTTTTCTTTATCTTCTTCAAGACAAAATGGAATATATCATGCAAGATATAGAAATGGGTTCTCTTCTATATATATATATGTATGTATATATATATATATATATATATATATATATATATATATATACATACACATACATATATATATGTGTGTGTGTATATATATGCATATGTATATATATGAAATATATATATATTATTTATATATATATATATGGGACCATATTCTGGACACTGCAAAACAAAAAAACAAAAACAAGATGTTTACACCTGTTCAAAGAAGTGACTAGTTGTACTTATACTCTGATAGCAGTGGCAACAGAGACAAAGACCTGGAATGTGGTGGGAGTGTATGTAGAATGTACTTGTAGAAAAGTGAGTGTATATAAATTATGCAGGCAATGGAGGTATTTCTACATGTGAGACAGGTGTATTTTTTTCTTTTCTTTTCTTTTTTTTTTGACTGTAACTATGCAGTCTTTGTGAGAAAAAAAAACCAAAAACAATAATAATAATAATTTTAAAAAAAACTATATTAAAAACAAATGACTCTGTTATCATACAAGTTCTGAAAATATCTACCTGCAGATATCTGGGACTGTAAAAGGACATAACATGCAGGTTTTCAAGACGTTCATCTATAAGCAATAAAAAGAGTAAAAAAAAAATACAAAAAAAAAGAAACAAATTATCATTGAAAATATTGAAGAAGAAAAAACACAAAAAAATCTTAAAAATGGGAGTGATTTAATTCTATGATTCCAATGTTGTAAAAAATAAGACACACACAAAAAAAAATCAGTCCCTTCCCTGTTTTTTTTCTCTGTATCTTTTTTATTTTTTTGTGTATGTTTTTTATGCTGTATGTATATTTGTATATCATCAACCCCTCCATCAAATCTGTCCTTGACCTTAAATTTTACCTTGACCTTGACATATGTGTCTCTTTTGTGTGATTGATGCATCTTTGCAAACTAAGGCAATAAAACTGAACACTTCGCAGAAAATAATATTAACGTCAGTGTTTATACGTATATGTATGTATGTGTATATATAAATATATATATATCGATGTATACAAATAGATATGTATATTAAATATATGTATACATCTATGTATGTATGTATTTATATATGC
>NC_068998.1:40476749-40479608 GCF_001194135.2 Octopus bimaculoides
GACGTCTTGTGTCTAGTTCTGGAAATTATATTTTATAAACCGACAGACTACGCTGATGATCCTGCAGATATTTACTTATGTAAATTTTAACAAGTGAAACCATGGTACGTAGGTTAATCGTTTTTTTTTTATTTAGTATTTTTTCATTTGTCTTGCCCTTTTACAGTCTGTTGTGTCGCTAAATTTTTACTGAGAACATATTTTTCTTGGTTAGATGATTTGGCATCTATTTCTAGCATATAGGAGTCCACTTTTGTTGGTCATTCCTCTTATTTTTGTATGTTATATATATATATATACAACGGGCTTCTTTCAGTTTCCATCTACCAAATCCATTTACAAGGCTTTGGTCAGTCTGAGGCTACAGTAGAATACACTTGCCCAAGGTGCCATGCAGTGGGACTAAACCCAGAACCATGTGATTGGTAAGCAAGCTACTTACCACACAGCCACTCCTATGCCTGAGCTTCTTTCAGTTTCTATCTACCAAATCCGCTCACAAGGATTTGTCAGCCTGTTAGTATTTTTCTTCCTACTAGCCCCTTCATTTGCACTACTGACACTTCGGTGCTTTGCTTTTTTCTTGCTCTATTGCCTACTTCTCTGCATTTATCTTTCTCTGTATCTATCTTACACACTTTGATTAGATTATTTTTCTTCTTGCTTGTTTCAGTATATCATCATCATCATACATGCACACTAACATTACACATTCTTCAGAGCATGGAGCTAGCATGTTCTGCTGGATGTGCAATGTCAGTGTGCACATATGACAGAGTGTAAGTGTCTTAACCCTTTAGCATTCACATTATTCTGTCAAACATAATTCTTATTTATTCCCATTGATTTGAATTCAATCATGCATTATCTTGTAGCTTTGAGATTTTGATGAGGTAGCTGTTAATTTTTAGAATGATACTGTAGGGTTGATGTGAGAGGCCACATCTGACCAGTTTGTGCATAAAAAAGGTTGAATATTTTGGCTGGCTATGGCTGGATTATATGCTAAAGGGTTAAGAGAAAAATAGGGGATAGAAGGCATCAGATGTAGTGTGCAAGAGAGAAGACTGATCTCTAAGTGTGGAGGGAACCAGTGGAAGAGGTAAACCCAGGAAGAGGTGGGACGAGGTGGTGAAATATGATCTTCAGTTGTTGAGTGTCTCAGAGGCGATGACAAGTGACCAAGATTTGTGACGATTTGCTGTGTTTGAGAAGATATGTCAAGCTAAGTGACATCATAGTTGCAGCCAGTGCCGGTGACACATAAAAGGCACTCATGCCAGTGACATGTAAAAGACACCCAGTACACCCTCATTATGCCACATTTCCCTGAACCTAACACTTTGCACCCCTCTCATTTTATAATGTAATAGCCCAACCCCCGTAATCGGTCCATTATCATTTTTTTATTGAAATCCAATTAGCCTATAATTGAACTGGATGTTAGTTCAACATGGATACGAAGTTTGCTAAAGATTGGTTTGGTGGTTTGATGGTTTGGGCAGCAAGATGGTAACAGACAGAAGTTGCCATTTATATATCAAGATATTCATATACATATTCACACACACACACATATGTATGTGTATGTATATATATATGTGTGTGTGTGTGTGTATATATATATATATATATATATATATATATATGTATGTATGTCTTTATGTATGTATGTATGTATGTATGCATGTACATATGTATGTACATACATATGTACATTTGATGCCTCTCAGCACAGTTTCTATCTACCAAATTTCATTCACAAGATTTGGGTTGATTTGAAACTTTGGTAGAAGACACTTGCCAAAGACAACCCCACATGGTGTGATTGGAAATGGAACCTTATCACCATGAAGTTAATATCTCACCTACACTTCTATGTTTGTACCCATTTCTTCTCAATTCTTACTACATAATTTCTCCCGCTGCAGTTCTTCTGCCAATTCTTGGCTCTTATCTCTGTACTTTTGCCAAACATAGTAATACATTTTCCATTTGGTAACTCTTTCACTACCATTCCACCTGTAAACTATTCTGTACAGTACAAGTGGAGCAGATATTTTCAGTTTATGAGACAAGTATTGATTCAATTTTGATAAATTAATATATAATTTAATAAATTCTCTTTAAATTTATAATTGAATCCCTTTGATGCCAAACAGCCTGTGACCACCTCTGGTTCTCTGACACCATTTTTATGCTTTAAAGTTTTCATATTTTAATTAAAACCTTAATTTTTAATTAAAGCTATAATAATTATATATAAGAACCTATGCTATTTTGCAAACACTGGATTTAATAATGGAAAGTTATTTTGTAAAAATAACTTCAATTTGTTGGTTTTGTTTTTTTTGTTTATTCACCAAAGCATTGTGTTATCTAAACAGAAATATAATCATGAAATATGGGTAGAGTACGATCAAACTGAGAAAGAGAGGGAGTAGAGATGCCTACATCAGAGGTGTAAAGAAATCCTCCATCAAGAAGTATCAAATTTTTATTATCTTCTCCAACACAGTATCCTGACTTTGACTGTATGATTCTTTCTACTATAGGCAGGTGGAGGCGCAATGGCCCAGTGGTTAGGGCAGCAGACTCGCTGTCATAGGACGGCAGTTTCGATTCCCAGACCGGGCGTTGTGAGTGTTTATTGAGCGAAAACACCTAAAACTCCACGAGGCTCCGGCAGGGGATGGTGGTGAACCCTGCTGTACTCTTTCACCACAACTTTCTCTCACTCTTACTTCCTGTTTCTGTTGTGCCTGTAATTCAAAGGGTCAGCCTTGTCACACTGTGTCATGCTGAATATTCCTGAGAACTACATTAAGGGTACACGTGTATGTGGAGTGCTCAGCCATT
>NC_068998.1:40480055-40486788 GCF_001194135.2 Octopus bimaculoides
TTATGTTATGATTTTACTTACTCCATGTACCCACATGGGGATTAACACATACTTTAAGAAATTATTATTTCTTATATTTAATTGTTTATGTTATGATTTTACTTACTCCATGTACCCACATGGGGATTAACACATACTTTAAGAAAGGGGATTAACACATACTTTAAGAAAGGGGATTAACACCAGCAGTGATACTTTGTCTTCTGTAGTGAAGGCCTGGATAGGACGAGCCACACTTTTCAGAAATGCTGACAGCTTAAAGATGGTGCAAATGTTTTCCACAAACTCAGCATATTGACTAAAATGTTTGTTGTCTCTCATCTCTGAAATCAGAGATTTTCCTTTAGAAAGAGCTTCATTAGCAAACACCACTGACATTCTGATCTTCTCCAAGGTTCAGTAATCCCTTATATGCTTCCTCCTGTACATCAAGGACCTATTTTCTGTCATATCCAGCAACACAAACTTCTACACATATACTGCAGTTCATATCCCTCTAACTTTTCACATCCAACCAAGGTACTTCATGCCATACCTACACCAACTCCATGAACAGAGAACTTAAAAATATCCTCTAGTGGAGTGAATCTTGTCTCCTTCAACAGCGTAAAGACACAATCACTACACAAATCAAGAAAATAATATCGTTGCCAGTGCCGCTGGACTGGCTCCTACGCAGGTGGTACGTAAAATACACCATTTCGAGCGTGGCCGTTGCCAGTACCTCCTGACTGGCCTTCATGCTGGTGGCACGTAAAAGCACTCTCGGAGTGGTTGGCATTAGGAAGGGCATCCAGCTGTAGAAACTCTGCCAGATCAGATTGGAGCCTGGTGCAGCCATCTGGTTTGCCAGTCTTCAGTCAAATCGTCCAACCCATGCTAGCATGGAAAGCGGACGTTAAACGATGATGACGATGATGATGATTTTTTATTTAGACACAAAGCAGTAATTTTGAGCTGACGGATAATACGATGCCATCGACCTCAGTACTCGTCTGATAGTTTCTTTTATTGGCTTTGAAAGGACGAAGGGCAAATTTTATATCGGTGAGATTCGAACTCACAATGTAAAGAGTGGGAACAAATACCGCAAGGCAATTTTTCCTTCGCTCTAATGATTGTGCCAAGCCGCTAACAACAAACAATAGATAATTAAAATTAAAACAGCAGGATGTAATTTGATGGAGATTTTTCTACTATTTCTAGAAGATCGAACGCTTACACAGATGATCGTGTATTGGCTGTCCTAGAACTGAATAAAACTCAAAGGTAGTGCGCATCACCGTAAGTCAATTCTGTAAAACAATATATATTATCGCTTGTTTCTTATCTTGAGAAGGAAGTAAATTAGTCGGAAAATATTCAGAGTTGTTTCCCTTAGATGCCTGTGATGCAAAGGATCTAAGAAAAATAACTCAACTTGGCATAAGCTAGGATTTTATTTCAAAAGCATTTTGTATATCTTACTTAACATGGATATACTATAAAAAGCCACAGCACTGCGATATTCGTCTTGAAAAAGCATCTCATATTGATGTTTAGTGCTAAAAAGTACAGAAGTATATCGGTAGCGGACGAAAAGCATCCAACAGCGGGTTTTAATATCTTTTTAAAAAATATTTCCTATTCGGAGCAAATAGGTTTTAAGACGTTTTGTAAGAAATTAATAATTTATTATTTATTATACACGTAAATCACGACTCAACAACGAAGGAAATGTGATATTGAGACATCTAATATCCTTATGTAGCAAATTAACGTTGCAAATGAATTGTAAGGGAAAGGAACTAGAGCGAGTTCTTAACCAGCCAGAAACTTAGTCCTTGCTGTTCATCGTTGACTACTGTTTGAAATATCATTGTTTAAATTATAAAATAAAATAGATTTATAGATATTTGATTTAAAATGTCTATTGCATTTGTTATGGATCGTCAGCTGAACAATAAAAGCAGTTCGTCTCAGGTCCCATTTTTGTTTCGTCTCAGTGGTTACAAAAGCATGTTAAGAATAATGTATTTCGTTGCTTACAACGTGGGACATTAACTCACTAAATAGAGAAGGAAAGAAACAGAATGCTGTTAAGGCTTGTAACGCGCGCGTGCGTGCGCACACACACACTCTTCCTCTTGCTTTATTTGACCTATCCCTTGATTGCATTTTTGTTAGTTATATTCAACCGGAAAAACCTAGTAGATAAAAAGAGGATTCGACCCCGAGGCTTGTACCTTCCCTTTCACCATTTCGGCCGCATGGAAAGAATACATTCTAGAATTTTATTAAATATCGTATTCTGCATTATTATAATTCTACGTGTTTATTTACTTGACATGTTTACAAACAGTATCTGATTCCCGTGAATGTTTCATAACCCAGGATAAGTGTTGACTTCATCACTTTGAGCTAGAAATAAAGAGACAATCCATGCCTTGGAAACACCACTCCTCACCTGCTCCAGAGAAGTCCAACGTCGTTTCATACGCAAAAAAAGGTGATGACCTCAGTTTTGGGGATGCAAAAGGTATTGTATTTGACTATCTTCAAAAGGGCCACATCATCAATGGAGAGTACTATGCCAACTTTCTGAGGCAGTTACGGAAGTCTGTCACGACCAAGCAGTCAGGAAATCTGACGAAAGGAATCTTGTTTCATCAGGACAATGCTCCAGCACACGAGTCTTGGCTGCTGTGCGTGATTGTGGCTTTGAACTGGTTGATCAGTCTTCCTATTCTCCTGATTTGTTCCCATCAGACTATCATCTACTCCACAAGATGAAAAAGCACTTGGCTGGGAACCAGTATCACAGTGATGATGACGTCATGTCTGCTGCTGTTGATTTTCTTTTACCAACATGATGATAGCTTCTTCACCAATGGGATGCATGCACTGCAACACCGAGGGAGACTATGTTGGAAAATAAACTTAGCCTCTGAACTTTTCAGCCCAACCTCGTAAGAATACCATATAGTTCCTATACCACATGGTAAGTAATCCAGTAGAAGTATACTTTCGAAGTATACCAGAGTAAGTATAGCATACATAGTAAATATATCAGAGTAACCAATCTGGTTACTAGGTATATTTACCAATCTAGAAAAACTGTTCTGTGGGTTACACGTGGATGTCATGGGTTAGACTGATCAGAGCTGGCCTCAATTTACATCCAGTCCGTTCATCCCGAATTTTGAGCGTCAACCTATATTTCTACAATATTTCGTTGATCTTGGAGGTTCGGTTGGGGCCTGCAAAAGCTATGGACACTGTCTCTTCTTTCATGATCAAATCACAGAAATAAAAGCATTAAGAATATCATAACAATCACCATCGCCACCACTCAGTGCTGCCTTAACGGATGGGCACACTGGGCAGTCGCCTCGGAACTCTTACAGGTCTAGAAGTCCCAATTCTAATCTATGTATTGCTGTCAATAAAATATATTACAGAGCCCAGAGCATTGATTTTCCCGAGGCATTGACTTGCCCGAGTGTTTATAATGCTACTAAAACGGCCCTACCACTAGTACAACCACCACCAACACAACCACCAGTGCTACTCCTTCGCAACACCAATACAACTAGTTCACCACTAGAACTATTGCAATCAACATCGTAATCTTCTCTTGTAGCTCTAAGGCAGTGGGCTGGCAGAATCGTTTGCACGTCGGGCAAAACGCTAAGCAGTATTTTGTCCGTCTGAGTTCAAATTCCGCCGAGGTCGACTTTGCCTTTCATACTTTTGGGGTCAATAAAATAAGTACCAGTTGAACACTGGGGTCGATGTAATCGATTTGCCCTCTCACCCGAAACTGCTGGCCTTGTGCTAAAATTTTGAAACCAATATGTTCTGGTAGCTCGACCTGTTAGAAACAGTCTTCAAACTGCTCTCAAATCATATTCCTCTTTCTTCATAAAAAGAAGTTAAGGGTGAATATTAGATAATTTCCTTCTAGACAGTCTTAAATAAAGATTGGATAATCATGGGTGGAACGTCTTCCAACGTTGTCAGCTCTGTCAAGGTTGACATGGAGCTAAACAGTAACAACCTTCGCCAACACCGCTATAACTATTGCCACAACATCTACCACGACGACCACCACCACCACCACCGCTATAACTACTGTAACTACTTCTCCACCAGGCCCCTTCGAGGTCAATAGTGTTTGACAAACCAAACATAAACCCCTTCCTACCTTCTGCGCTACAGTTCAGTCAACAACATACCATTCACCATGTAATCCAAGGCCAAAGTTTTGAAAATCAAACGAAATCTGGAAAGACAAAGACAAAACCACCTGCCAGCCTCAACCTTCGCTCTTCCCCACTATTTCTTTCCTTTATTTCCATCTCTTCCGCCACCTTAACCGTCCGCATTCTTCATTACTATCTTCTTCCGCCTTTTCTTTTCCACTCATTGCCTTCAGCTCCTCTACTGTCTCAATCTCCACTTCCATTCTCTACCAAATGCAAATAAAAACGGTGAAGAGGTGCAGTATTTGGTTCGTTTGAATATATGTACATATAGAGGAGTTGTATATGTGTATGTAGGTAGATGTATGTGTGACACTGATTATGTGAAAATATATGTGAGTTTATGAATTGAATGTGCACATGCACTCGTATATATGTGTATTTTTTCTTATGTAATTTTGTGTGTATTGTACATGCCTTTACGTATGTGAGTGTTTATGTGTAAGCGTATATATTTGCATATGTGCATGTGTTTGTGTGTGTGTGTTTGAATGAGTTTTTGCATTTATGTGTGTATGTTTTGGGAGGTCTATTTTATGACATAATAATTCATGGGGTGCCCACAGAACAGCGACAATCCAAACAATAACGCATCTATTCATTCTTATTAATTCATGCAGATTCGAGCGTGAATATCTGGTCGCTGGAGAATACTTCTTCCCTTTAGACATTGTATATTTATAACACACGGTTTACCAGTTCAAAGAGGACATTCAGACACCGCGTAGTTTCGACTTCGTTGTGTCTTCTCAGTCAAAACCACTCTACCGGGCTGATGAACTAACGAGATCACGAGCTCTTATATGTAGAAATCAGCCAAAAAATATTATTGTTGATGTGTATTCAAAAAACACACGATTCACCGATGTAAAGGGACTTCGAAATACATTGTCTAAAGAGAGGGGGTGTTCTCAGATAAAAAGACAGACACTAGTCAGACATTCACATATCTATATATATATAAAAGAGAGTTTGTATGTGTGTGTGTGCGTGTGCGAGCGCGCGTGCATGTGCATATGTTCTTTATGCATTCAAAAACTGAGTTGTCGATTTTGACGTATGGGGTGTCAAAAGATTCAGTAATCTTTTGGCTACCAAATAAACTTTAATTTCTTTTACATATTTTCTACGTTATCTCAACAACCAGCTGTAGTTATTTGGAAGACACTATTCTACAACGACCAGGTTTCAATAGAAAGTGAAAATGGTTTCACACTTTCAATTTGAACCAAAATTACGAAGTGTTACATTACGAGAGTGACAATGTATGAATAATGAAAGTAATGTTTCTCCGAATTAGTCACATCTGTACTATAATAAAGAAAGCTGCTTATCGTCTATATATATATATAAAGGCTACCAAATAAACTGTTTTTGGCACAACAACTCTTTTTTTACTACTAAAATAACCTCGAAATGAGGTCGGGTCGCACAATTTTGAGGTCCTTCTCGAGCAATATTTCAATTTGCTTCTAATGTTTCACTTTCGTTCGATGTTTCACGCAAGCATAGAATTCTAGTCAGACAACCATTTATGAAGATGTACACATAAATATTGTTTTAAAGTAAGCCACAACCAAAAAAATTCATTAAAAGACATCCAATGTGGCTGAAGTTCATAACACCCAGGCAACGACCTAATTCATTCGTGGTCCGAATTCACTCAGGCTTTTTTCGCGATAAAACGGCTGTACTTGTAGCCTCCGTTCACAGAAAGTTATTGTGATTGTCACCAGACTATCATGTGAACAAAAAGTTCTGATTGGCTGAAATGGGGTCTGCACGCATAAGAAAATCGAGATTTCCACGTGGTCGAAAATAGGGTCGAAATCCATTTAACGTTCTGAGCTTAAATTCCGCTGAGGTCGGCTTTACCTTTCATCCTTTCGGGGTCGATAAAGTAAGTACCAGTTGAGCACTGAGATCGATCTAATCGGTTTACCCCTTCCCCCGAAATTTCTGGTCTTGTGCCAAAATTTCCGAACCAATACTATGCAAGAAACTAACCATGAGCAGCCATAACAGCATTGACAACAACACTATCAATCATAAGAATTGATAAAAAATTTCAATAACATGAGTGACATTAACTTCAACATCATCACCGTCACCACCACCAACAACAACAACAATGAAGCAACTTCTGCTATTTCCGTTTTGGCCTCTCTGTTTCCATTAGAAGAGCTGGTGGGAAACAACGGTGGAGACAATGGATGGGGTTAGGCGGGAGTGAAGTGGGGGTACGGTGGGATTACATGTTGTGTGTCTTTCTGCCAAGTGAGGGACTGGTGAGTGTACGGTACATTAGCAGAAGGATTAAGGAATGAGGAAAGAGAGGGAGAAAGAAAGGAATTTTACTGGTGGCAGTCTTTTTTGCACAACTTCTGCATTATACTTGATTGACAAACTACATACACTCACACACACATATACTCACACGTTCATACATACATACATACACACCCACATATATACACATACACAGATAT
>NC_068998.1:40486801-40488890 GCF_001194135.2 Octopus bimaculoides
TATATATATATATATATATATATATATACACACAGGCATACATATGTAAATGCATGCCACGTATATATGTACACACACATACAATCGCATACATATATGCATATATATATATATATATACACAAACATATATACATACATACGTGTGTGTGTGCATGTATATATATGTATGTATACATGCATATACATATGCCTACTCACACATACACACACGTGTATATATATATGTATGTATGTATGTATGTATATATGTATATGTGTGTGTGTGTATGTATACAATCCATGTATACTAGTGAGTGTCTGTGTACGCGTAAACAAGTATATGTCCAATTCATAAACATATATACATTCATGTTGGTGTACGTGTGCATATACATATGTATGCGTGTGTGTGTTAGTGTGTGTGTGTGTGTGTGTGTATTAGCGTAGTGGTACATACACATACATCTGCATACACAAATGCACATATTTGTTTTTGGCATTTGGAAAATCCAGACACAACAAAAGATACCGTTTGGTACTTGGTGCCTCCTCGGACCATTGATCTAATATCCCCCAACATCTTGTACAAAAGACAATAGACCTAGCTGTAACTATTTTGTTTACTTACACCCGTCTCCACCACCACCACCACCACCACCTTCTCATCTGTCTCGGGAATGATGACGGTGACGACGGTGGTAATAGTGATGGTCGTGGTGGGGTGGATATCTTCCTCATTTCGTTCCATGTCATTGCATGTATGAACTTGCTTTACACCCCACAAAGGAATTACAGCTAAACGGTGAGTTCTTGTTTCACATTTATCGCTCCTTTCTGCTAATATATGTTAAAGCAAAGATCCTCAAGTTTTTTCCTCTAGACTACTCCATTATCTTATCCAGAAGTGTTCTGTTGGTGTATCCTGAATGAAGAATATGGTGTAAAATAGCTGGATACAAGTGAACTGATAATAGACTTATATTGTTTTTATTTAATTCAATTTAATTTAAAGAGCTCAAATCCCACTGTGATCAACTTCCGAGGTCGATAAAATAAATTATCAATCACGTAATGGGGTCGACTGTTCCATTCCTTAATATTAATATTTCTAACCTTGATAAATTAAGATTTCGGTTTTACTTAAATAAATGAGATGGATTCAAACAAATAATTCAATCCTACGTATAATTTCAGAGAGATACATCCGCATGTCATTCTCGATTAACAGTCAGGCATGAATTTTTTATTTCCATGAAACATTACTGAAACCCTTGTTCACAGGGATAAGTGGTGGGTAACATATAAGGGCTCTTCACACATTTTCTTAACAAGTTGCGTTTAGTGGGCTGTGATTAATTCAAAATTCCTGTGTTTTTGCAAACCTCTCGCAGCTTTCTCTTGCATGCTCTAGTTTGAGAACCCTTGATGTAAAGCACTTGTTGTAGTTTGCTTTCTGAAGTCCACTGCGAGACTGTAAATCGATGCTTCACAGGTTCTGGGTTCAAATCCAGCACTGGGTAACTCTTTTCTTGTCTCGAATTGTTTGTAAATAAAATACCAGTAAGAATATCTTGAAGAAATCTGTCTTAAGCTCCTTCACTGATTTTTGAAATCTGAAGACGAAGTTCTTGTAGGTTTGAAACAGAGGCGGGGAATTCATTTCTGCTGGAAGGACGCAGTGAAGTTAACTTCTAAATGGCACGACTGCATCACCAAAAACTATTTTCATATTGCTAAACCATTTAATTAACAAAATATAAGTTTTCAAAGGCGGTGAGCTGGCAGAAACGTTAGCACACCGGGCGTAATGCTTAGCGGTATTTCGTCTGCTGCTACGTTCTTAGTTCAAATTCCGCCGAGGTCGACTTTGCCTTTCATCCTTTCGGGGTCGATTAAATAAGTACCAGTTACACACTGGGGTCGTTGTAATCGACTTAATCCCTTTGTCTGTCCATGTTTGTCCCCTCTATGTTTAGCCCCTTGTGGGCAATAAAGGGCACTGTCAGAAGTGAAAGTAGAAAAATCTGACAAGGAACGTTACTGCTGGTTTGAGTTGATTCTTTGGCTGCTGACTGGCCGGAGCTATCTATCTGTCTGCCTATCTATCT
>NC_068998.1:40489372-40490093 GCF_001194135.2 Octopus bimaculoides
TTATGTAGTCGGCACTTAATGTATATCGGCTGAATGGACGTCAGTAATTGGTTGAAATTACAGAAATACGACAACTTTAACATGGAATAACTTAGGGATTTCTTTTTTTTTAAAGAAGACTAAGAGAAAAAGATGTTTTATATGACACATTCTACCAGTGTTCCAAGTTTCAAAGTGTTTCGTTAATGAAAAATGTGGCCCCCGTTTTAAAAAAGATCCCATTATTGTTTTTAAAAACAAATCACATACACCCATCAGCCCCACCACCGCGCGTAATTCAAAGTTCTTCACTTTGAAATCAACACGTGTGAAAAAATTAGTTGAAGGTTTTTCACTTTCGGATTTTCACTATAACATCTGCATATCCCAGTGTAAATGGAATTAATCACCGCGATATTGCCATCGCTACTTAGGACGAAATCTTCGGAATTGGAACAAATTCGACACCTATATCCATGCGTTTGAAACATTACAGAGTATAAGTATCACATTTATTTTTAAACTTAACTTCAAACTTCATTTGTTTTCTATTTTGATAAATTCTCTCTGTTGAAAATTATATATTTATATTCTAAAGAAATAAGAAACGTTAGCACGCCGGGCGAAATGCTTAGCGGTATTTTGTCTGTCTTTATGTCCTGAGTTCAAATTCCTCCGAGGGCGACTTTGCCTTTCATCCTTTCGGGGTCGATAAATTAAGTACCAGTTGCATACTGGAGTT
>NC_068998.1:40490515-40498088 GCF_001194135.2 Octopus bimaculoides
AAAAATCCTATTGTATTCTTATAATTAAATATTAGGAATTGCATTAAAAAAAAATTAAAATATTTTGTGTCTTGTAGAAATATAAGAAATTCATTGCAGATGAATTTTTGGCACTGTCATGGTATTAGCTGTCAGAATTGAAAGTAGAACTGACAAGGAACGTTACTGCTGGTTTGAGTTGATTCTTTGGCTACTGACTAGCCGGAGCTATCTATCTGTCTGTCTGTCTGTCTGTCTATCTCACTATCTCTCTATATATATATATCTATCTATCTATCACTCGTTCACCTCTGTTTGTGTCCGTAGAATTTATCAAATTAGAAAACGCAAATTTAATATAAAAATATATTTTCTGAAATTGCAAATTATTTAAAATATAAAAATATAATTTTCAACCGAGAGAATTTATCAAAATAGAACACAAATGAAGTTTGAAATTTCAAAATAATAGGATCGACCACTCACGACTAGCTAGCGCGGACACGCGACTGCGCGTTCGGGACCACTCTGCTTTAGTAGTACCCTTATACTCTGTGTGTTTTCAAACGCATGGATATAGGTGTCAAATTTGTTCCAATAACTTTCGAGTGATAGATAGATAGAGAGAGAGAGACAGACAGACAGACAGACAGACAGATAGATAGCTCGCTCCGGCCAGTCATGGTATTAGCTGTCAGTAGCCAAAGAATCCACTCAAACCAGCAGTAACGTTCCTTGTCAGATTTTTCTACTTTCACTTCTGACAGCTAATACCATGACAGTGCCGAATTTTTTTTTCTCTACAAATTCTTATATGGATCCTTACGGATCATATGGATCCCGGTTGAGAACCACTGATGTATACATACGCGCGCACGCGTGTGTGATGTATGTATGTATGTATGTAATTTTAGGATCCAAGGATCCATGTGTAGGAAATTAATAGTTTCCAGCAGTCCGTAGTAAATATAAAAGCAACTTTCAGGAACAATAATAGTTTATTGGAGCAGAAGGTTGTAGGTTTTTCCTATATCGAAGTTCGATTAGCTGAAAAAGGTTATTTTATAGTTCACAGCTAACATCTAGGATTACTATGAATCTGAATAAAAATCGAAGCTGAAGGAATGAAGTGGGTAAAATCCAGGTTAGATATGTTTTCTAGCCAGCAGAATCTCGGAAGTAATAATTATTCAACAAACTACTCATCAGGCCGAAGATACCTTAATAAAATGAAGGTTTAATTGTTATCAAGGAGTCCCGAGTTAACTCGCAGAAGGATCCCTTGACGATAATTTAACCTTCATTTCACTAAGGTATCTTCAGTCTGATGAGAAGCTAATGGAGTACACCTCGTTGAGTAATTATTTCTTTCCGGGGTTCTGCTAGCTAGGAAACATATGTAGCCGAGGTTTTACCTACTCCATTCCCTCAATTTGGATATATATATATATATATATATATATACATACATCAGCGATGTAACTACACACGCGCTGTTGGCAATTTCTTTTCTTTCATTGGACTTTTCCCTTTCGCTTTCCCGACGAAGAGCTATGCTCGAAACGTCAAAAGCTCTCTCTTTTTACTGAGCGTCAAACTAATACGTTCCTTGTGCACGTCCTTTTGTTGTCTTCTATATTGTTCGTTTACTTGAATTGACTATATATGTACACATAAATACATACATACGAACATGCATACATACATACATATGTATATATACATACACACAAGACAAGCAGGCAAACAGAGCGGACTGCCACAGTTTCCATCCACCGAATTCTCTCATACAAGGCTTTAATCGACCCGACGTTACAGTAGAAGACACTTACCCCATGTGCCACCCAGTGGGACAGAAGAATCAACATGGCTGCAAAGCATGCTTCTTAACCACACAGCCATACCTGCGTCTATTGTTTGCTTTTTCTTTTCTTTATTTTACTGGGAAGGTTTGCGGTGTAATACTTTAAATAGAGGATCTAATGATATCTAGGTTGTGAATTTGATTGTCAGACCTTGCGTTGTGTCATTGAGCAAGACACTCAATTTCAAGTTGCTCTAATCCACTCAGCTGGAAAAAATATACTGTACCTGCAATTCAAATGGCCAGCTTTGTCTCATTGTGTTACACTGCACGTTAATTTCACGAACAGGCTGGAACAATCATCGTCATACCCAACGGAGTGTGCCTGTTAGACACACATTTACCACATATCATGAATGAGGTGACAGACACAGTGAGAAGACAGAGGAAAGATAAGGCCGGCAGAGCCAGATTGAATGCGGAACGGAGAACAAGACCACCGATTTTAACAAGTTTTGCCTGTTGCCAGCTGGCGCTGTGAAAACTGACATTGGAGAGAGAGGGACAGACAGAGAATGGTGAAGGGGAGAGGAAAAGAATTAGAGGAAGGATGTTCTTTGAATTAGAGAAATGATGTTCTTTGATACCAAAGCCAAGTATGTGTGTGTATATGTTTATGTATTCTTTTAATTTTGTAGTCGCTGCTGTTTTTAGCATCATCATTATTATTGTTGTTGTTTTTGCTCAGTATTATTTCTTACACCTTTCTAGGGGAATTTTATGACCCTGGGGGATTTTATGGTCTGCTTCATAGATAAATGTTTTGGAATTTTAAATTTATTTTTTCTTTGTTCTTGTTTTGAAAAGTAAAGTAGTAAATAAATTAGCGAGGATAGGATTTCTAGCAACAATTTTCAGGGCATTTTTAAACCAGTTTCTGAGCCTGAGAGTGCAGCACTAAAAAGTTAGAGGACAAGGGGTCAACATTGGAAACTACTGGTCTAAATCACAATTTCCTCGTGATCCCTGAAAAATTACCATGGACACCCAAGGTCCATGTGTGTCTCTGTCTATATGTGTATGCGATGATATGTTTTATCTGGTCTTTCTCATAGGTGTTTTCACATTCCTGTAGCCACAGTATTTCTTACTTCAAAATCTTGGATTTTATTTCTTTTCTAATAGTATCAGCTTTCCACATATAGTCTACTTGTTCCACAGTTTTTATATATATATATATATTATAAATGCAGTGTTGACATTTCTTATATTAACCAAATGATGTCTTATAACTGTGCAAGTGTTTGTCATTTTTATATACTAGACATATGTGTTCGTGAGTGTTGTATGTATGTATGTATATATGTTAGAGGAGATCTTCTTAAAACTTGCAATCATAATAAATAAATACAAATTTCTGATTAATGTCTTCCATGAAATGGGACAAGAAACATGGATTTATTGAGAAATGATTAATTCCCTTATTACACACCACTGTCAATATGGAAACCAAATCTTAACTCTTGAAATGGATTCCCACTACCAAAATTCAACCATGCAAAACATACTAAAAGAATTGAATAAATGTTGTGGAGACAAGCACGGACACACAAACATATGCACACACACACACATACATACATACATATATATATATATATCACTACATAAATAAATGAAGCTTGTACGAAACGTACATACTGCTATAACCTAATACATTTTTGTTGCTTTTCTTCATATTTAATTCACCAAATCTCTTGATTTTGTTTTTGGATTTTACCCTACCAAATTCTGGTGCCACAAACATTTTAAGTACCACATTTAATCTTTTGATTAAATCTATATTATTATATATATATATATATATATATATATATATATACACACATATATATGACGGGCTTCTTTCAGTTTCCGTCTACCAAATCCACTCACAAGGCTTTGGTCGGCCCAAGGCTATAGTAGAAGACACTTGCCCAAGGTGCCACACAGTGGGACTGAACCCGGAACCTTGTGATTCATAAGCAAGCTACTTACCACACAGCCACTCCTACAATTTATGAAAAGACTCATCAATAATTATAAAGGAAGCAGACAAGGGTGGAGCAATAGTAATTAGGGACAAAAACCATGATAGAGACATGGTTTTGGAACAACTCAGTGACCAACACTTCTACAAGAAGATCAATAAAAACGAAGATAAAAATACCATGAATAAAGTAAACAAACTTGCCTCAAAACATCGAAATTGCCTAACAGAGAATGAGGTCAATTATTTAATCAACTTCAAAGTAAAGACCAGTAACTTCTATGTACTACCTAAAATCCGTGAATCGAAAGAAATTCAAAACAACATAAAGAACAATTAGAAACAATATTTAGATGACTGCTTAATATTTTGGAACAAGAAATCAAGAAGACCTAGAAATCTTCCACTCACTTTTAAATAACCTATATACCCCAATAAAGTTTACTATAGAATGGCACATTTTTGGACTTACTTCTTATTAAAGAGGTTGACAATATTTAAACAGATCTTTTTTATAAACCAAAGGACACAACAATACTTGAATTTCCATTCCTTCCATCTCTCACATACAAAAAGAAGCATACGTTTTAATATGGCAATATGAGTTTGCACTGTAATGATAGACATAACATTAAGGGATAAAATATTATGTACAACAATTAAAAACATGTCTAGAAAAACAAAAATACCCTACTAGACTCAGCTGTTATCAGAGTGAAAAGCATACCAACTACAGAACTCAGAAACTTAATCAAAACACTTAAAAATAGATATAAACTCATAAACATTCCCTTTGCCATGACCTACAACCCAAGAAACCACAACATTCTCAATACTGCTAAAAGATATCTCCCAATTCTTCAACAGTCCTTGAAAATGAACAAACTAATGATAGAATCAGAAATAATATATAGCAGATGCCAATCACTCAACCTAAAAAAAGCTTTTAGCAAACGTAAGATTTACAACAAAAGAAACAACAAGGAGAGTTTAAAAATGCGGTGACCCTCGTCGTGGAACATATGTTTGCATTGAGGAAGGAAAACAAATCATCTTTAGAAACAACAATATCTTTAAAATCAATGTACATGTGTATACCTATGTTTTGTGTGTGTGTGTGTGTGTCCATATATGTATATATATAATCAGGCAATAATCTGATAGCACGTATGTGTGTGTGTGTTTGTGTATATGTGTACATATACATATAAAAAATATCTGTATATATATATGTATAGACATAGATGGGTGTACATATGTGTAGAAAACTATTTTGTGTGTATGTATATGTGTGTCTATGTATACACATGTATGTGTGTGTGTGTGTGAATATTCATATGTTCCTTCATTTTTACATATATACATGTGTTAGTATATGTGTGTATTAATAATATGTGTGTGTATATATGTATAGAATTGTGTATATATGAATGTATATGAGTGCATGGATATATATGGCTGTGTGTGTATATGAACTTATCAAGCCTCCAGGTTTCTTTACAAATATCATATGTAGAATTAGACAGTTAGGTATCTATATATAAAATTTGACTGAAATTTATGGGTGAGTGTTCTGGCTCAATCGGATATGCAAGGGGCCATGTTAGCATTCATATGTGGGTTCAATTCTAGCCTGAATTAACTCATCATTTATCAGTCACTTGTTTAGATAAATGTTGCTTTAATCGGAGTATATATATTATTATTACATATATGTGTGTGTGTGTGTGTGTGTGTATAATATTATTATACAGTTATTATTATATATATATAAGAAGATAATTTTATAACTTCATTAAACTGAAGAACAAAAATAAAAATAAGACGCCAGCTGGAAGTACTTGGGTGACACCGAGGCGAAAGAAGAAATAAATTGAAAGGTATAATGAATAAACACTCCAATCAATCAAAACAACTTTATATCATTCCCAAATTATCAAATATAAATATATATTAAAACAAGAGCATTCAGAGAGTGCAATTCTCCTCATCAACATCCTCTCAACGATTAGCCAGAGATGATTTTTAAAATGAGAATATCTGAAATAAACTCAACTGCTCTCACAAACGAGAATACTAAAAATAAACCCGACCACTCTCAAAAATTAAGTAAAAAAAAGCAGAAAAATAATCCAGAATCTTTGTCCCCAAAATCTAATCAGTTTGTATCAGTCACGAGGCTAAACATTCCTGAAAGTTTCATACGAATCCATCCAGCGGTTCTTGGAATATCTTGTGCACAGACAAACAAACAAACATGACTGAAAAATATACATCCACCTTCGCTAAGGTGGAGATAACAATAGGGCACCCAATGGTAAAACCCAACAGTTATTTTGATGTCTTGCATATTCACACACACCTTTGTGTGTGTGTGTGTGTTCAATACATCAAAGTAAAGAATGGAAAATTGTACATCCTTAAAACCTGTTTATTGCAATAATTCACACTATGCTCATAAAATTTAACATGAATGTATTGTGAATTTATCGGAATAAACAGGTTCTGAAGATGCATTGTTCTCTATTTTTTAGTATGAAGTTGTGGATATTATACTCAGCATGCTGTATAAAAGACAAGTGGACTCAGAATTTACCTTTCGAGTGGCATACCATGTGATTATTTATCTTAAGCAATTTTGTCTTCCCTGTCATTTGATGCGGTTAGCCAGAACCAGGATTGTATCAGAGTGATAGTAAGGTACCGGCCCAGATTCCAAATCTCTATTCTTTTATTTATATATGTGTGTGTATGTATGGATTGATAAGTTTATATATACTGTATGTACTGTTGTGTCTGGGGAGAGTCATTCTCTTTTAGGGCGTTACAATTTAACACACTCACCAGTAAAATTTCCACTCATTTCTTTCTTTATTTTTCTAAAATTTTTGTTGTGTCTCACAACCTTTTCAATAGTTTTGACTCTGTCCATTATTCACACTGCATTCTTTTTGTTTGTGCGCATGTGTGTGAGTCAGTGTATGTGTGTATGTATGTGTGCATATGATGCTTATGAGGGTGCTTGGCTGTTCTGATGCCTTGGCCTTGCCATCGCCCGTGCTAATATCACAAGCATGTTGGTTTGGTCCAGTGGGTCCTGCTGAACCTTGTAGTGTGTGACCAATTGAGGCACTTAATGTTGTATTGATGTTTTTCTTTTTTTTCTTCATTTTCTTTCT
This sequence comes from Octopus bimaculoides, assembly GCF_001194135.2. Classification (NCBI taxonomy): domain Eukaryota; kingdom Metazoa; phylum Mollusca; class Cephalopoda; order Octopoda; family Octopodidae; genus Octopus; species Octopus bimaculoides. The sequence goes on from NC_068998.1 coordinate 40,497,507, forward strand.
TTCTTCCTCTTTTTCTATCTTCTTTCATGCTTGTTTTCCTCCAGTTTGGGATTTATATTTTAATGTTGTTCTTTTATATATGTATCATATGCATACATGTTATATATGTATTTATTAAATTATCTAAATTTTCAATAATAAGAAGAAATGAAAAAGTAAGTAGATAAAACAAAATAAATGAAATAAAATTAAACAAACATAAATAAATAAGGGATACTGATAATGCAGGTACCATACACATTCCCACACACACACTTACTAAACATAGACACACACAAGGATATACGCATGCGCAAATAAAAATACATACAACAGAAATACAAAATGGCAGATTATTAAGGAGAGACACAAAAAAGAAAGAAAAAAGCAAAGGACCACAGATGATGTCACAGAAGTGTGACGAAAGAATTCTGGCTGAAATACAATTAATATGAAATAAAGCTGAAGCAAATGAACATCAAATATATAGTGCGTGTGGTTTTATTGGCTAAATTGGCAACATGACCATCCCCCAAATACAACAATATGCATTTCAACACATGAATTCACATCAATAATCTTGCAAAATGAATACATAAACGT
>NC_068998.1:40501334-40507036 GCF_001194135.2 Octopus bimaculoides
TATATATATATATATATATATATATATATATATATATATATATATATATGTATGTATATATACATATATGTATGTATGTATATATATACATGCATATATGTACATATGTATGTATATATATTTATATTAATATAATACTTTCATGTTGTTTTGTCTTTGTTTCAAGATGTGCTCAATGATTACATTCACCACCATTCTACTGATGGCTTTCTGGCAACTACGTGAGTATATAACATCACATTGACACTAAAATATTTTATTACACCCACCTGTATTACTGGTATATGAGAGACCCAATTAGAGACATACTTTGTGATCAGTCCACCTGTCAGATCTCTCCCTTAAATCACTTCCTGTATTGTTAAATAAAGGACACATTTGACAATCTTGTCCTTGAAATGTAACAGACAGGATTGTCATTGTTGGAAAGCTTTTTATCATAAGCATTAGGTCATCCCATAAATAATGTGTTTTTTTAATACTTCTTTTATTTTTCAAAATTAAGATAAACTAAGATCTTTTTTAATCAAAAATATACTCTCTTTCATTTTCTAAAATGCTCCTCCATCTATCTGGTAGACTTGCAAGGCCCCTCTTCCAAAATTCACTTGTCCATGATGAAAATTACTTCTCCAGTACTGTTCTGACCTCATCTACAGAATTCATATTTTTTTGTCCAAATGATTTTGAAGACTACAAAATAAATGATAATCAGATGGGATACTGTCTGGCGAATATGGCAAGTGGGGCATCGTTTCCCATTCAAACTGCTACAACCTTTGAAATGTCATCCTCGCTGTATGTAACCAATCATTATCCTGATGGAAGGATACCTTTCATCTTAAAACCGAAGATGGTCTTTTTTCTGCTAGTGCTGACCTAAGCCACTCAAGCTGCTTGCAGTAGATCTCCTTTGTTATCATTGGGTTTGGGTTTAAAAGTTCAAAGAGGACTAAACCTTTGATACCCCATCAAACAAATAACAACACCTTACATGGGTGAAGATCTTCTTTAGCCTGGGGTGCTGGTATTTCTCCTTTCCATACCCACTGTCTTTGATGCTTGACATTTTTATAGAGAACCCATTTCTCACCACACGTCACTATTAGGTCCAAAAAAGATTCATTTGTGAGATGTGACAGCAAAGAAGAGTACACATTCACTCTCTGCATGCAATTAGACTCAGAAAGTTTGTGAGGAACTCATTGATCACTTTTGCTGACTTTTCCAATGGCACGCAAGTGTCGATGAATGGTTGAATGATCAAATCTAAGCTTCTCTACTAGTTCCTCAACCGTTACAATGGGATTTTGTTCCACCAGGGTTTGCAGGATGTCCTTGTCAAGTTCTACAGATCTTCCAGAATGAGGCTCATCTTCTAGGCTGTAGTTTCTGGCTCAGAATTTCTGAAACCACCGTTGACACTGACTTACACTTATTGTCTGATCCCCATATACTGCATTAATATTCCTCACACTTTCTGTTGTGTTGTTGCTTTTATTGAACTCATAAAGCAAAATATGCCAAATATGCTCCTTTATCACTTTCGTTATAGCTTTGAAAAAATTAACTGTTAAAATCAAACTGCACTCTTCAAAACTTGCACTAAGAATAAAGAGAAGGTAAAATTACTACCTGCTTTTATAGTAAGTTGATGCAGGTAGTTTATCTCATCCCCCTCCAACTTTTAGTTCATGCAAATAAAAAAAACACATTATATATGGGACCCAATATATTCAGTGAGGACTGACCAGGGGCTAAATAGCAACAACTTTTATATGAGCAACCACTTGACATGACAGATCACTGAACTGCCTTTTTTAATTTTTCAAAGTCACTGGAAACTCTCCATTATATGTCATTGCTGTGCTGTGTCCATCATCCAGGTCAATGTCGTTCAAGAGTTAAGGCCAGCGTTCATGACATTATTCAGTTCTTAAAAGACTGATGGAAGAGTGGGAGGGATGGTGGTAAAGAGGAACGAATGAGAGGAAAGGATGAAGGTAAGATAAAAGGTGAAAAATTACATATTAATAAAATCAAGTATTCCTGTTTTCTTGTTTTCCAGTTGCTGCCACTAGCTACCGCCGTGTGTGTTACTACACAAATTGGTCTCAGTACCGAATAGATCAGGCAAAATTCACCCCAGCCAATATTGATCCAAGCCTCTGTTCACACATTCACTTTGCATTTGCAAAATTGGTCAAAAATAAACTTTCACCGATTGAAAACAATGATGTGCTTATGTAAGTAGTCTCACTGCTACTTTACACTAACATTTATCCTCTGTGCGTGTGTGTGTAGTCTTCAATGTTTTGGTTAGCTGTAGGTCAATCCTGATAGAGTAGACCAATGATTATCATAGTATTTAGCATTCTAGGCCAATTGTATAATGTGCCCCCTCTTTACCACTTCAGTGGCCTAGGCCAGACTTATAATGTGCACCTCTTTTGCCCCTCCAGCATTCCTAGACTAGTTCTACAGTGCACAACCCTTTTCCCTTTCAGTCTCATAGACCTTGCTTACATTGTGCATCCCCTTTGTCCCTTCAGCATCCCAGATCAACCTTACAATGTGCAACCCTTTTCCCCTTCAACGTCATATACCAGCTCTGAAATGTGTGCCCCTGTTAAGTTTCACCATATACAAATATATCATAATATATGACAACCAAGACAATTATGTCACAAAGATCAAACAACTTCAATTTACCTGGTTGAGTCAAAAGTTTTTCCATATTTTAAGCTTTAATTAATAGTTCAAACAAGTTTACCTCTGAAAAGCGTTTATTCATCAAAATATTTCCTATCATATTCTGAATGAATGAATGAATGAAATCCAATATTTTAAATCTGGGTTTGTCCTCATTAACAGGGGTGGCCAGATCTACCTCACCCTTACAGCAACCGCTCTCACACCATCTCACCATCTCACCTGGTTTTGGGTATCCTCCCTCCTCGAGCCAACCCTCCTAATCTCCTGTTCCACTTGTCCCCTCAAGTACTCTCCTCAAAGCATGATTTTCATCCCTCCTCAACACATATCTATACCACCGCACTCCATTCACCCTTGCCAGCTGTTCCACCAATTCCTCCAACCCCAGCATCCCCATCAAGTCCTCAGCCTTCCTTTTATCCACCAGTTTCACATAACACATTGCTTTCACTATTGCTCTCCTGGTCCTTCTCAAAATTGCCATTTTTCTTTCCCTCAGACACCATGTCCTGCTCCCATACAGCATTGCAGATCTCACACAACTCCGATAAACCCTTCCTTTCATCTTCAAGAAGAACCTTTTCCCATATGACAACACTCCACATTCCCTGAACTTCACCCTACCAAGTCTCGTGCTTGCTGTTACAGCTGCTTCACATCCATCCTATCTCCCAAATAACAAAACCCTCTCACTGCTTCCACCTCACCACATAGCATTTCCACTGGTTCTACCAGCCCTCCAGCTCCTTTCTCACATCTTCCACAAATAAAATCTCTTGCCAGTCTTGGGGTCACTCTCTTCATTTTCATACATCTACCATGAATCCATTTCCCATGTTTCGTACACAACACTGCAATTGCCATTACCCTCCTCCCACACACACCATATGGATCTACCTTACTCACTAACACTTCTTCCATCCCGCTCACCATCACCTTGTCTTCTCAAGGTTTACCTTCAAACCCTTGCTTTCAAATGCCTCCTTCCATTTCTGTTGTCTGTTATTATCATTGTGCCAGAAGCTCAATTACATGCCTATACCATTTGGCTGGTTTAGAGATAAAAAAACTTCCTGCACCCGTTTTCAACCTCATCCACATTGTTGAACCTCAATCAGAGAAAGAAAGGAGCCATGGCTTGGCAAAGGCGGTAATCTAATGCTGAGAGATTACTGATGGACTGTAGGCAGAGAAGGGCAACATTTCCAACCCCTCAAGTTTCTCAAATTTGTGCTTGGTCACATTGGCTGTGTGTGCCAGGCCATTGTCATGCTGTCAGAGTATGTATCTCCAGTTGACCAATGCTGAGTAGAGGGCTTTTCAAAGTATCACATAATAACTGCAGTTGTTAAGCAGAAGGGTTAGAGTTCACAGCATGACCCTCAGGGACAAGCTCAAAGTGCAACTCTCCCTTGAAATTCCACCAGACACACACATTATCTTCTGTTCAAACCTCCAAAGTTAGACAAAAAATTTTGAAGCCTGGCCAGATCAAAGCCACTGATTTCTCTTATTAGAATTCTGAAAATATAGATTATACACTGTCTTTATATACTTCAAACCAGCCGATTTAACCTCATTTTGTAATTAACACAAGTACATGACATTGACAAACCACTATGACAGCAAAAAAGTGCCATTCTTGTGGTCATTTCCAGGGTGTTTTCAATTCACTTATCTCTGAAGTATATCATGTGTCTTTTTAATACAATGAGTCTATAAAGAGATTTTTTTTCTCCAGATGAAAAACTGCAGCTTATAGCTTTTTGATATCATATAGATAAATATATCATTTAGACAAACATTAAGTATATTATATAGATACAGGTTCTTCCAGGTTTCTTATTCCCTTTTTTTTCCTTTTTTTTTTTTTTCTATTTTTCTTTAGGTACCAGAAGATTTCCGATCTGAAAAATAAAAATAATGATTTGAAGTTGGTCTTATCAATCGGAGGGTACAATGCAGGAAGTTCAGACTTCAGAAGTTTGGTATCAACAAAGAGGTCAAGGAAGATGTTTGCAGTTCAAACGGTTTCCTTCCTAAGACACCACAATTTTGATGGTTTGGACATTGACTGGGAGTATCCGACAGCCAGTGACAAACAGAAATTTGTCAAACTCGTTTGGGTAAGGTTTAGTGTGAATAATGAACACTTTCTATAATGAAGTAGTGTTATGTTATTGTTGGTGTTGTTGATGTTGCTACTGCTGCAGAAGCTGCTGTTGTCATTATTTAGCCAAAGTGGGTTCTAAACGAGCTGACCAATGATCAAAGGCATTTCAGCTGTGACTATCTCATCCTTAGTTTGGGAAGTGCATCTAGGGCTATATTATCCATTCATTTATTTAAAAAGTTAAGTGAGATTTCAAGAGTAAATTTAGCTGCTATTTCTTGTTCGCCTGTTGACCATACAAATGCTCCTATGCTGACTTTTGGTAGTGGTGGTAGTGGTGGTGGTGGTGATGGTAGGTGTGATGGTGGTAGTCATCATTGTTGTCATTGTCATCATCGGTGCTGTAGTCTTGGGGTCGTCAGTGGAGTTATCTATCACCATCTTCTCATTGTTTGAGTGAACCAATGGCCAAATACCTTTTGTCTATGACAATGACATCTTTTACTTTGTAGCTAAAAGTATCTAGGAGTACATTATCCAATCTGTTCCTTAAGTATTTCTCTTTAATACTGTGGGATGTGACTGGAGGGATACCTAAGGCAGCTACTTCGCCCTTGGTAGAGTCTGTTTCAAGGTGGTGGACATAATGACTCCCCTCCTTCTTCCAACAGTTTCAGAGGCCTTGTAAAAACATTATAGCTACTGCTCTTCCTCTTCTGACTAAGCAATTAAAAATATTTTTGGTTTTGTATATATAAACACACTCACATGCACGCCCACCCACATGTACACATACACACACATTTATATATATATATATATACCCATATATATATATATATATACCCATATATATATAGATATATATATACTC
>NC_068998.1:40507309-40509526 GCF_001194135.2 Octopus bimaculoides
TTCACCTTACTGGAACTTGTACTGGTGGGACGTGAAAAACAACATTCGAGCGAGGTCATTGCCAGTGCCGCTGGACTGGCTCTTGTGCAGGTGGCACATAAAAAACACCATTTGAGCGTGGCCGTCGCCGGTATCACCTGGCTGGCCCTCGTACCAGTGGCACGTAAAAGTACAACACTACACTTTCGGAGTGGTTGGCATTAGGAAGGGCATCCAGCTGCAAAAACTCTGCCAGATCAGATTGGAGCCTGGTGCAGCCATCTGGCTCACCAGTCCTCAGTCAAACCGTCAAACCCATGCCAGCATGGAAAGCGGACATTAAATGATGATGATGATGATGATATATATATACCCACATGCGCACATATGCACATGCATATGTATATGCAAGATTCTACATGGATCTTTTCTGTTTGGTTGCTACTTTTCAGTTTCTTCAGTTCTTGTTCCAGTTGATTTCGTATTTGGCATATTGGTATAGTAACCATTGATATGAAATTCATTTTTGCCATAAATCAATAAATAGAGTTAATAGCTTTTAAAGTTTGCAATCTTTGGGTGTACACAATGTATACCATCACACTTCCTGTATTTATTGAATACTCTTGTGAAACAGTTGTGTATACGTATATATACATTTGCTTAAGCAGAAAGGATTGATCACACAGGACAACAAAACCAGATAAACAAGAATACAACAAAATAAGATACAATATTGTATTTTATTTTGTATTTTATATATATGTAATTGTCCAAGTTATTTGAGCATTGAATAGAATGCTAAGTGATATTCATTCGGATTCATTGCATTTTTAGTTCAAATCCACCCAAAGTCAGAGAAACTGTAAGAACAACAGACAAGATGTCTTTGCAGTATTTACCCTGGCTTTTTGATTTCTGAGTTCAAATCCTAACATGGTCTCCTTGGATGGTAGCCATAATCACTCACTCAGTTTAACACCACCACCTGGCACCTGAGGGTTTTCTAAAGGGTTATGGACACTACCCCCATCATCATCATCAACCCCTGTCTTAAGTCCTGAATTTCATAGGACTGGTTAGTTAGTTTCCTTAGCATATAAGTGACCAAAACCACAGGATTCTCTCTGAACAGGATGTCTGTCCATTGCAAGGTTACACCCTTACAGTTGAGTAAACTAGAGCAATGTGAAATGGAGTGTTTTGCTCAAGAACACAAAGCACACTCAGTTCAGGAATCAAAACCATGATCCTATGACACAGAGTGCAACACCCTAACCACTTAACCACTTAACCATGTGGTTTCTTCACTGACTAAAAGATGGGGTAAAAATGAGTTATTTAACTGAAGGTGAAATATTTTTAGTAGATGCTTGATACATAAATCACTTAAACTTTTTAGGAACTCCGTCAGAATTTTGACAAAGAAGGCAAACGAACTCAGAAAGAACCTCTGTTGCTGACCTGTGCAGTGGCTGCAGGCAAGAATAAGATTGAGGCCGGTTATGATGTGGCCAACTTAGCCAAGTAAGTGGAGATATATTGCCTTTTGTATGACTACTGGCTTTTACACACATGCGCACACACACACACACACACATACACACACACACAGACATACATACACTCATACACACACACATGTGCACACATGCATACGCACTCACACACGTGTACACATGCACACACACACACACACATGCATGCATACTCACAGCATCCCAATCACAGAGAAATATAGAAAGCCTATATATAGATGATGATAAACTATTAATAAATTAATCAAAGTATAAAGTATTATAGAACCATTACAGCTGATCTTACTAATCTGTTTGGCATCGAGATAATAGAGTGGCTATCTAACACATGACAAGTGTAGAAAAAATACGATTGCTAAATGAGGACAAACTGTTAACAACACTATTGTAGAAGGATGTCTCTAATGGTATAAGGAGGAGGAGAGATGACTGAGGTAATGTTAGAATAAGGAAACTAGTGAGAGTAAACGTGCATGTGGAAAGGGAAGGAAGAGCAGGGGAGGGAACTTGACTAAAACCTTCCTGCAGCCTTTGTGGATTGGTTGACAATTGATCTATAATAGATACAAGGAAGTTCAACATTAGTAAACAGATTTATACTACTGTTTTGTCACTGGAGTATTATTGGTATGTATTTTATTGACTCCCAAGAGGAATATAGCAAAGTTGATTCCACCAAGACTTCGTGGGAATTGAACTC
>NC_068998.1:40509626-40519639 GCF_001194135.2 Octopus bimaculoides
CGCAGCGTTACTCAAGAAACAGGACGAAAGAGTACAAAAGGGGTCGCCACCACCCCCTGCCGGAGCCTCGTGGAGCTTTAGGTGTTTTCTCTCAATAAACACACACAACGCCTGGTCTGGGAATCGAAACCACAATCCTCCAACTGCGAGTCCGCTGCCCTAACCACTGGGCCATTGCACCTCCACAATTGATCTATAATAGATACAAGGAAGTTCAACATTAGTAAACAGATTTATACTACTGTTTTGTCACTGGAGTATTATTGGTATGTATTTTATTGACTCCCAAGAGGAATATAGCAAAGTTGATTCCACCAAGACTTCGTGGGAATTGAACTCATAACAGCAGAGAGTATGATTTAATTCTGCAAGACATTTCCTCTGATGCCCTCCTGATTCTGCTAAGCATCAGCCCTTATAATTATGATGATGTATACATTGTAATGTGGTCAACATTAGGAAGGGCATCCAGCCATAGAAACCATGTCAAAGCAGACATTAGATCATGATGCACTCTCTGGACCCATTGGATCTTGACAAACCGTCGAACCCATGCCAGCATGGCCAGATCATATGAACCCATATCAAGATCTGTTAACACTAATGTGACTTCAAATGAATACAATTAACTAGAGTGCTAATGACCAAGTCTTATAAATTTATATTACAATCTATAAAAAACTGACCAACAACTGACTTCTAATGGCTACAGTGAACTAGAATGTCAATGGCCAGATCTTATAGATTTATATCAAGATATGTAAAAACTGACCTGCATCTAACTCCAAATAGATACAGTGATTTAGATAATTCATAATTAAGTCATAGAGATATAAAGGCACAAAGTGATACCTAATTATGTCTACACAGTTATATTACGTTAATCCCTTCAGCATACACAGATACACATACATAATTACTCTTGTTAACTGATACCATGTGTTTCTATCTAGATCTGTTTCTTCTAAGTCTATTCAATTTCTTTCACCAATTGTTCATAGCCATGGTCTGCCTCTAGATCATCAATCGAAAGTTTGTTTTATTTAACTTCTTTATTGTTTTAATTGTTGTTGTTGTTGGTGGTGGTGGTGTAGAATTCTATTATTTCATTTTGAAATTCCTTAACAACCTTTTTCCCTTTACCATGGTTTGTTACAGACTGATGGACTACATTTCTGTCATGGCGTATGATTTCCATGGACCATGGAACAATGTGACAGGGATGAATGCTCCTTTGTTTCCAGCATCTTATGAACGATTTCCTTACCAAAGACAACTGAATGTGGTAATATACCTTTATAGCATACAATATACTATATTCAGTACATAATATCATACAATATCATACCTTTACAATATACTCTTGAAAATGTCACCAGCTAAACAGAGAAAAACTCTTTCATATTTCTTTTAGAAAACATTTTGTATGTGTAAGATAGAATATATAACAATCAAGTCTTTTTGGAAAGGTCTCTGAGATTGTTGAGGAGGAAGAAGAAGAAAAAATAACCTGTGGGTTACTGCATAGTTTATCTTCAATATTAGTTTCCCCATCTTCATCCATCAATGGGTATTGCACTTGTCAATGTTGTTGTGTCCATAAATAACCTGTGGCCCTTTTGTGAATGTCAGACATTCTACACCTTCCTTCATCAAGATCTCAATGACAGCATATTGTTTCTATTTGGAATCCATTATTTGCATGCAATGAAAAAGAATAGAAAGAAGAGTTACTATAGAGGAAGCATTACTCTACCAACATATGAAAGTTGAAAGGCCTACAGTAGTTTATAAAAACAAAGTTATGCCCACTTTTTAATTACTTTCGGTATAACCCTTGTATATGTATGTTGTGTGTCTGTGTTTGTCCCCCCACCACCACCATCACTTAACAACTGGTATTGGTGTATTTATGTCCCCATAACTCAGCAGTTCAGCAAAAGAGACCAATAGAATAATTAGCAGGCTTAGCGAAAAAATAAGTACTGGGGTTGATTTGTTCAAATAAAAAAAATTGTTCAAGGCAGTGCTCCAGCATGGCCACAGTCTAATGACAGAAGCAAGTAAAAGGTAAAGGATAAAAGATGTGTGTGTATGCATGTGTGTGTGTGTGTGTGTGTGTGTGTAAAACAGATTTACTTGTTGAAAACTCTTCTATTTCCTGTGTAACTATTAAGAGAATCTAAGCATTCTGTAAAATGGCTAATTGAAAGCTAATTCGTTGTACACTGAAGAAATGAACATTGTTTTTTTGCTGGAAAAATGGTAAAATTGGAACTATTTTTAACCAAATAGCTGAGAGTAAAGTGAAGTATTTTGAGAGATTAGTGTGTGAGAAGGAAAGGGACAGTGCTCAAGAGAACTGATCATCAATTAAGCCATGTTAATTAATGTTTACTCATTTTGTTTTCATTAAATAATTATATCTTTTTTATATGTTTAATAATTGTAATGTCATTCTCTACATTTCTTTTCCTCTCTCTCTCTCTTACACACACATACACACACACAAACATATATACACATACACACACACAAACATATATACACATACACACATACTTCTAGGTTTGGACCATGCAGTACTGGGCTTCAAAGGGAGCACCAAGAGCTAAGCTCAATCTCGGTTTAGCAACCTACGGACGAGGTTTTCAACTAGCAAACCTAAGAAACTCATTTCCTGGAGCCAAAAGCAAAGGACCCTGTGAAGCTGGACAATATCTGGGTCAACGTGGATTTCTTGCTTACTTTGAGGTAAATTTGCTTCGATATATCACTGGTATATTACTGGTATGTATTTTATTAACCTTCGGGAGGAATACAGCCAAGTCATTTCCACCAAGACCTTGTGAGAATTGAACTCATAACAGCAAAGAGTATGTTTTAATTCTGCCAGACATTTCATCCGATGCTCTGCTGGTTCTGCCATTTGTTGCCCCTTATAATTATGATAATGATCAACATGTTGATAACGACAGTGATGATGAGGATGGTGGTGGTGGTGGTGGTCATTGTGATGATGTGTGAATGTATGTTTATGCATATATATGTGTGTGTATGTGTTTGTGTGTGCATGGATGTGTGTGTGTGTGTGTGTGTGCACATATATATAATATGTAAGACATGCATATATATATATATATATATATATATATATACACCATAGACACTTCCATTAATCAATCTATTTCTCTCATCTTTAGCATTGCCATCTGAAAAACAAAACCACTTCCTACTGGATGGATGATTCTAAAGTACCTTACATTGTCAATGGGGACCAATGGATTGGTTATGATGACCAGAAGAGCATGAAATTTAAGGTAATTGACATCTGAACATATCTGGGAAGTGAGGATGCAGGGTGTGTTGATAGGGTATCAAATTGCTAGCAGATTAATAAGGCTACATTTCAATTTGAACACTGTAAAAGACCTCATGCAAAAAATATGGATTAATTGTTGATATTTACCCTTTCAATAAAGCAGGCACAAGTATAATTTCATTTTGTATTTGATTTGCAGCATTACTGATGTAAACTTGTGTCTTTCAATGATTAGTTTATTGACTTTATAGTCGACCAATTGACAATTAAATAATAAAGAAGTGAAATAGAACCAGTGTGTGTGTTTACTATGCTATTATAAAGAAAAGACCGTCTGATTGTCTGAAGCCAAGAGAACAGCTGTAAATAGGTGTTTCTGCCTCAGTAGGTCTCACCAGCACAGCAGCTGTCCATCAAAAGATTGATAAATATTGTTGAATAAGGCTTTACTAAATCAAAGACAAGAGAAACAATTCAAAATTGAAATGAAGAGATCAAACTTGACAACTAACTGATAAAGCAATTAATTACACCACTTAGAACAAAAATCTAAGCCTAATGTCCAAATATCTATCTACTTAACTTTTCAATGAAATTCCACTTATAAGGTCATAAAACCTTCATATCTCTTTAATGAGACAAATGAGTATAAAATTCTGTTTCTAGTATCTGACTTAACAACCAAAAGATAATGCAATTAATTATCATGTCTCAGCAAAAAAATTTTCCTTGACCAATCCAGTTCTTGGCTCTGATTTATTTGTTTTATATAAATATTTTCATATGGACATGCCTAACTCGGAATATATATATTCAGTGCTCTTTCAGTTCATTCAGCATGTTATTTTACACACAATTCTGAACAATCTTATTTAGCATGTATTATCAAAATTTGGGCTTACCCTGAGTATAAATTTACTAAAGTGAGCATATATTTGCAAGTTGATTTAATTTCTGCCAACTCTGACTTCAAGTATGTAATTTCAGCCAATAATTTAGGCTCCTTTTATTAAACCTGGTCATAGTTCATTTATTTTCGCTAAGCATCTGGTGGGCGTCTTAGAGGTGCCTTGTGTCAAAAAATATCATTCATAGCAGATGTTCTCTTGACATCATTTACACATCCCTGACTCAGGCTCAGAATTTACAGCCTGTGTTGTTAGCTATAAATGTAAAAATTAAAAGCAATTCAAATTCAATGTTCTCTTGAAACAAGAAATCTCTATAGAGATTAGGATTTAAATTCCAATCTATGAAAAGTTTCTGTTCTAGAATATTCTTAAAGGAACGAAAATTTATCCAGCAACTCGGGATAATATGAACAAGCCTGACAGGTGTAAAGGACTAACTGACATCTCTTGTCAAGAGTACAGGTGACAGTCAGATCACTGATGTTTGTTGTGTACTCCGCTATCGTTATTTGATTGCTGTTATTCTGTTTGTCTATGTGTAAAGATCAGTTGTGTTTTGCAAGGTTGCTTTATTTTTACTCTTAACTTAGAAATGGAGAAAGACATACTGCTAGATATTAAAAAAAATAAGCCATTTAGGGCTAGAAATATTGCGGGTAAACGTGAAACTCTTCGAGCGGGCATGTGTCCTATGCAAAATCTGTGATGAGCCTGAGTGATGCTAATGACCTGGAGTTGCCTCTGATATCTATATATATATATATATATATATATATGTGTGTGTTTTTCTTTCATGTTGTCCATTTTTTTTTTTTTTTAGGCTGAATGGATGATGAAGATGGGGTTTGGTGGGGTGAGTGTGTGGACATTAGACATGGACGACTTCAATAATCTATGTGGTGATGGTGATTATCCACTATTGAGACAGATTAATAAGATATTGATGAGGTAAGTCAATCACTTCTTTTTAAACAACCTGCAGCATACTCTATTCCCCTACCCTTCTTTTTCCTCTTTCTTTTATTTTACCTCTTCCTCCTCCTCCTCCTCCTTTTCCTCATCATCCACCACTGCCGCTACCTCCACAACCACCACCACAGCCACTGCCACCACTTCCATTTGTCTTTCCCTTCTTTGTCATCATTTACTTCTACTTTCACTTGTGGCCATTGCATAACAATCATGCTCACACTTATCTTCACAACTGTTAACTGATTTATCCCGCCAGTAGTCATATAGTTATCTTAAAGCTTAAGCTATGTAACTGTAAAGCTCGCACCATAAATGAGAAGATAAACCACGAGAGAGTACAAATGCTCCACCTGTACCTTGCATTAAAATATTCTTTTTCCATTAAAATATTCTTTTCTGTTTTTTGTCTTTACTTTTTACAGTGAAACAAGATCCTAAATACACTGGAGGATAATTCCAAAATGGACAAACAATTCATGTAGAAACAACATAGAGGTGTTTGTATATGTGGTTACTAGAGAAACTAGTAAATATTCCCAACACATTGACAACAAATATACACTCTGTAACATCTATAATTTTCTCATTATTGTCATATGACTTAAAGAAATAAAATGTCATCAACGATTTTCACGAGTGTTTGGATTGTTGTTTTTGTTTACTAGTTTGTTTAATTTGGTGATCAAAACACAAGAGGTTGTGCAGTAGACATGTCCTTAATGGTCTCACTCAAACCATGTGTGTTTGGTATGGTTCACATTCAATACGAGCTTATATAGTATGTACAGGATGGACCAAAAGTCACGCACCAAAACATTCCACATTTTATTATTATTATTATTATTATTATTCATGTTATTATTATTAAGGTGGCAAGCTGATAGAGTCGTTAGCACACCAGGTGAAATGCTTAGTGGTATTTCATCTTTTAGTATGTTCTGAATTCAAATTCTACTGAGGTCATCTTTGTCTTTCATCCTTTCAGGCTCGATAAATTAAGTACCAGTGAAACACTGGTGTCAATGTAATCGATTAGATCCCTCCCCCTAAATTTCAGGCCATGTGCCTTTAACAAAAAGGATTATTATTATTCATTTTGTTCATCAAGTAGATGCATATTCATCATTATTTTATATATTTTATCCAGTCTTAGAAAAATTGAAGCATGTCTTTGACAATTCTGGAGCATGTTGAACTTATTTTGTGCATGACTTTTGACCCCCCACTTTATACGAAATGTTTATGTTGTTTTCTTTCCACTTTTGATCTTTATTTTTTCTTTTCTTTCTTCTTTTTTCTGAGTTTATTTATTTATTTTTTTGTTTCTTAGTTTCGAAGAAAGGGCAGTGCCTATGATCCTTTATTGGACTTCCAAGACAAGAAGGACGGTTGGGGAGGAGTGAGGGAGAGCAGAACTTATCTTCAAACCAGGGAACCTGGCCTCAATGCTTGCATCAGAGTAGAATCAGTTACAGTCACTGGAGATGGTGTTAAACTTCATGATAGATTCAGTCTACTGCCAAGGTAGACCAACAAGCAATTTGAACTCAGAACAGGTCTGAACAAATATCACAAGACACAACTACACACCATTCTAACATTTTTATTTATCGACTCTGGAAAAATTAAGGCCATGCCTGATCTTGGTGGGGTTCAAACACAAAATGTAAGATGCTGGAATTAATACTATAAAGCATTTTATTTGATGCCCAAACAACTCTTCTACTTCACTGAGATATTAGCAAGATTTGGGATGAGAGAGAACTTTTGAGGTGCTATAGCCCTAGAGCAGAACTGACCAAAATGTTTAGAAAAGGATACAGAGAGATGAGGTGGAGGTGTTATGTAAATGGGTAGATGTGAGCAACAGCAACCATTGTAGCAGGGTAGAAAATATAACAGTGAAAGGAAAGCTGTATGAGATGGAGGTGGTATATAACTGGGTAGATGTGAGGAATGGAGACTGTTCTGGTAGTGACACAAATAGTAGGAGTGAGGAGACAGAGAGAGATGAAATGGAGGTGGTGTGTAAATTGAGTAGATGTGAGAAACAGTGACTATTGTAGTAGTGGTCAAACTGTAAGAGGGAAAAGATAGAGAGATGAGATAGAGGTGGAGGAAGAAGCTAGATGTATGGAACAGAGATTGTTGTGGTAGTGGTAGAAAAGGTAATATATATCAAATATATGGCCATATGTCCATATTATAAATTAATATTTCAGAGGTGGAAGGTGGCGAGCTGGCAGAATTGTTAGCATGTTGGGCAAAATGCTTAGTGGCATTTCATCCATCTTCACACTCTGGGTTCAAATTCTGCTGAAGTCGACTTTGCTTTTCATCCTTTTGGGGTCAATAAAGTAAACACCAGTTGAGTTTTGAGGGTTGATATAATCAGAAGTGGTGTAAGATGTTAGTTTGTGTCACAACAGCAGCAAGATCCTATAGAACCGAATAGTACACTATCATGGGTCTTGCTTGAACCATACTGGAATATTTAAATAGTCCTTTCACAAAATAGATAAATAAATAATAAAGATTGAAAAACAACAACAAAAAGACATTTCATTTCTTAACATTTTTCTTTATTTTCCAATTACATTCAGTTTTGTTAATTTCTTCTTTTCATTTAGTATCTTAATAGCAAACAAACTTTAACATCCGGGCACACTTGAAGAGAAGTCACAGGTTTTAATGGCTGTGCTGAAAGATGTTCCAGGAGGACAGGGAAGTACTTGTTTAATTCCATTAGAACATATCATATAGTTTTTACAGTCTCCTGGGATTGCATAGCTCCCCGGTGCCTTGCCTTTGCAACTGGCACTAGATGACGCCCCTAAATGGTAAAAGAAAGAATACATGTGTATATGTGAGTGTGTGAGTGTACATACATATGTATATATGTATGTACATATATCACTAGCAGAGATACCCGGCATTGTTCGGGATTAAAATGGCATAGTTTGTATATAATATATTACAGTTACATTGAAAGAGGTGATATGGGAAAGTGCAGCATCAGATCTAACATCTTGTCTAAGTGCAACAGAGGGACCTCCCAAAAAAAACACTCAAGCACGAGGTGTAGATGGTATTAAACCAGGTAGCAGATTAAGTCTACCACCAAGGCTGAACAGATGCAGTACATCCCACATGCATCTGTGCATTTTGCTTTGCCCCAGCCCCACTCACAAGGTTTCGGTTGACCCAAAGTTACAAAAAGAAACACATTACTGAGAAGTAAACTTCAGAACTCACAAAGCCAAGCCTTCACCTATATTTAGCCTTAAGACCTCACTGAACTGCTGAACCCTTTTGGAATCTTGGAACCAACAACTCTGTTGCTTATAAATTACATTATATAAACTGAAAGTAGTAAATCCACAAAATCCTACGGGCAATGGACAAAATTACTTGAGGTATTTTTCCTGACTTTTAACATTCATCATCATCATAATCACCATCATCATTTAGCATGTTTTCCATGCCGCCATGAGTTGGGTGGTTTGGTAGGATCCAATGAGCCACAGAACTGCATTGCATTCCATGTCAGCTTTGGCATGATTTTTACAGCTGGATGCCCTTCCTAATGTCAACCACTTTACAGTGTACACTGGATGCTTGTTTTCATTCCACCAGCACTAGTGGGGTTACCCAATAATTTGCAAGACAGGAAAGGAGAAGAAAAGAAAAAAACAGGAGAAAAGGGAAAGGCCCTCTTGACTGAGGGGCAGTGGTATTTGAGAAGGAGGAGAAGCAATTTTTATGCCAGGGACAAGAAAGTGTCTTGCCGTAGACAAGATATACAGCTGCCCTGCATTTATATATGGGTAAGTGGGAGTATCTAGACTAAAGAGAGTGATCAGATGCCAGAGCAAAAACTGAGGTCAACTTTGCTTTCCATCCCACACCAGGGTCAATAAAATAAAATGCAGTTTAGTATTAGGGCCAATGTAATTAACTAGTCCCTCTGTGTCTAAAGTGCTAGCCTTATACCTAAATTAGAAACAAAAAATTGCAATATAAACTAAATGAATACATGATTTAAAACAATGTCATTTATAAAAGATCTGAAAGTTCCTGTCTTACCGTTTCCTGGTTTCTGTGTCTGTGTCTGAGCTGGAGGTGAAGAGGTTACGACATCCTGCACACCTAAAATGAAAAGTATATCAAGTTAATTTTCTCCCCATGAAGGATACAACACAGGAACTCTAAAGGAACCTTTGAATTTATAATTTTTATTTGAATGAAAGAAACTTTATAATTTATATCTTTATTTTTACAATGTATGCTTTTGTGCATCGAGCATTGTTCTTGTGTGTGTGTGTGTGTGTGTGTGTGTGTGTGTGTGTGTGTGTGTGTGTGCATGTTTCTCCTGCATGTATAATTTTGTAACTCCTATTAGCAAATGAAATATGTGACTAATTAATTCCAAAACTATTTTCCAATCTCTTGTTTTGATATGTAATTATTCTGCAAAAAAATATACTCCAGTGTTTTTCAACTTCCATGCATACCTCACCTCAAACAAATATGAGTACCAGAATAAGCAGATGTGCTTCAAGAGAACACACTTTGGATTATAACCCTATCTGCAATATATATATACATGCGCACACAGACAGACAAACAGACGAACAAACAGATAATTAGGTCTCATAACAGCCAATTCATGTTACTAAACAGTTTCATGCTAAAGAACCTTTCAAGTGCAGAAATGTAAATTGTCAATCATTGGGCATGATTGATGGAAAGGTATGTTTTGACTGGTGAAAACTTATTGGAAAACTATATATATATATATATATATA
>NC_068998.1:40520436-40522219 GCF_001194135.2 Octopus bimaculoides
TATACATACATATATATATATATATATATATATATATATATGACTAACATTATGCTGTTCATTCTTGACATAAATTCTTCAACAGTATAAATAGTGTATTTCATTCTGTTGCAACCCCAATACAAACCTCAACTGTGTCATGGTGTGAGGAGGATGTAGAGGAGGAGAAGGTGCATCATGATGGTGGTGGTGACAGTGGTGGTGGTGATGATCATGATGATGATATAAACAATGGTGATGATGATTTTAAAAGGATGTTAGCTCTCACCTGAAGATGAAGATGACCTGAATAAATGAAGAAAAGAAATACATTTATGCAATAATAATAATAATAATAATCCTTTCTATTATTAGTAGGATTTGAACTCAGAACATAAAGTGTCAGAAAAAAGACAATGAAGCATTTTTTCTATTGTGCTAATGATTCTACAATAGACCCAAGCATATAGCTTGACACACACATGTGAAGAGACTTAGAAAATAATTTTTTTAAAATACCACAGAATCCATAATGAAATCAATAATGTAGAAAAAAAAACATATAGTGAATCAGAAATGCAGACAAACACTATAGAAATACAACTTAATAGAAATAAGAAGCAAACAATATCAAAGAGCACGTTACAGAAAAGATCATCGTTAAATCTCAGAGAATCTATTTTTGTGAAAAGGGACAGTGATTCTTTATGCAAAACAAACAGTTTGACTCCAACACAAAAACGTTTTTATCAAGAACTTAGTATAAACATAACAGAAATCAATAGAATATCAGCAGTATATGAACAGTATATATTCTATGTACTGTTTGTGCAGGTTTGGTTACGTTTTCTGATGAGTTGTAATGCACCTGAGCACTGTATACAATAAGTTCATTATTATATATATATATATATATATATATGCATTAATGGGGAGGGGTGTGCACAACAAAGAAAGTGCCACAAAAGTTGTGTAAAAAAAAAAGAAAATCATTCTTGTCCATAATGATGTCTTATACAGATCATGCAATAATAATAATAATAATAATAATAATAATAATAATGTCAGGCGCAGGAGTGGCTGTGTGGTAAGTAGCTTGCTTACTACCATCACCATCATCACCACCACCACCAACAACAACAACAACAATAATAATAAGCTAGACACCATCAAACATACCCAAGTTCTTGATTAATTGCTTTCATGAGAGGATATTTTCCCTTTTGACAAATATCGTTGAAATCATCCAAGCAGATGGTCCAAACAGCTAATCCACCAAATCCTTGGGATTTCAGCCATTTTACCTGCAATATTGAACAAGGCATCACCAGAAGTAATATTGTTATCATTATTTATCATTATTATTTGAAAATACATTCTATACCTGTAGATATATCAAAAGAATGTTTAAGTGAAAGCAATAATTTGAATGAGAAAAATAAGAGTGGATTTACTGGTATAAATACCTTTTTCCAGTATATTTCTGTATGTACATATAAAATGCATAGCTGCCTGTCTTACCTTTATTTTCAAACTCTTGACATTGTCATAACCAACCCAAGTCCTACCCTTGACAATATAGGGTACTTCAGCTTGATCCATCCAGTGATAGTTGCTTCCTGTCTTCATTGTACAAATCTGAAAATATAGCCATGAAATGCCACATGATAACATGTATCATATATGTAGCTGTTGTTGTTGGTATTGCTTCTGCTGTTGCTTATTTTCAAGTCAGCCTAGATGTGTGTGTGTGTGTGTGTGTGTGTGTGTGTGTGTGTGTGTGTGTGTGTGTGTGTGTGTGTGT
>NC_068998.1:40522880-40530016 GCF_001194135.2 Octopus bimaculoides
ATAAACATTAAAAAGAACAACCAAAGAAAAACAAGGTTTGACTAATAAGGTATTTAATGAAAAAAGAAAATGTCTCAACGTTTAGTTCTTCATCAGAAGAGAGAAAGAGAGAATCATACAGAGTGTAGTATCATGTTGATACTAATGAGATCAAAGATAGATAAGAGAACATTTCTTACTTCATAATAAGCCAAAAATCCATCTTCTCCAGTATATTTACCACGAGGTGATGGTCCACTTGATGGAGCTCCAGGTTTAGAATTTGCAGCACTGGATAAAGTGTAACCTCTTCCATATGTGGCCAAACCCACATTTAATTTTTCCTTTGGTGCTCCTTTTGAAACCCAGTAGTCCATGACCCATTCCTATGCAAGAGATACAAAAATAAATTTAAAAAACCATAGGTAAAAAAGTATAAAATATATATACTTATATATTTATATATTTCTTTTATTTGCATTTATTTGATACTGTTTCATCTACAGAAAAAGAAAGGCCACAATTTACAATCATTTGGTGACCAACCTGCACTAAGAAGGTAAGTGAGATTAATGTAATAAATATGGTTTTCCAGAGCAGAAAAGAGTTTTCGAGTCTGCAAATAAATTTTCAGTTCTTTATTATAACCATTTTACAATTAATTATGTTACTAACAGGGCATGAACATCACACAATCTCATTGAAGTCATATTCACAACAGTAATATCACATTTTATTGGTTCAGCCCCAATTCATGAAAAGCTCTACAAATGAAGCTAAAAACATGGCAGTATGTGAGAAACTGTCAATGACAAACCCTTACCGTATACAAATTTGTGATTTTGAATAAGTTAGTCAGCCATGTAGAGAAGATAGTGACATTTTGAGACTGATCCTTTATCTGAGAGGGGAAAAATATAGTTTCTCTCTTAGACAAAGAATCCCAAAACATCAATATCACCTTTTTCTCCAGAGTATACAAACTTCTTCAGAATGGGGAACTTTAGAATATAATTTTTATTAATGAAGACCACTTCCAGACTATGCTGTTCTACATACCACATTTAGTTGACGGCCATAACCTGTTTCATATGAAGCTGCATGCAGTGGTGCATTCTCTCCAACTTTGCGGTCCCAATAACCATGTAAATCATATGTCATGATTGTTATATAATCCATGTATCTAGAATTTAAAAAAGGAAAGAAAACAAGAAACCATAATGTTGACAACAGCCATCATAACAGACACATTTTTGTGGCCATACAACAAAAATAGAACATATTTTGTTTCCTGTAGTCTCAAGATTTCATATTCACAAAGGAAAAGAAACAAAGTGTTTGACTGTAAATATGAATATGCCAGATATCTCAGGAAATTATATGGACTGATGCTTACCATTTTGTGTGTGCATGTGTGTGTGTGTTTATGTTTGGTTTAAAGTGGATGAGTGTTTAATATCATCTAGTTTTGTTGCCAGATTATTTCAGTAAATATTCTTATATAATCTGATATCAACTCTCGGCAGACAGGCAGACTGAGGTATGTTGAATGTATCATACTGTGAACTCATCTGTTGTTGTGGAGTGTATCCTTAATAAAAAAAGATAAATTTATTGAATCACTCCAAAGAGGCAATGAGGGAACCACCACTCTGAAAATAGCATCAAAGTCTTCCTCATATGGTCCCTACAGACCAGAGTTTGAACACCAACAATCAGTTCCCTTTTGTGAATAATCTCAACATTCTACCAGATCAAGCTTCTGAATACATTACTAGTCTATCATTAATAACTTTCATTAAACCATTGAATCTGTCATCAGTTTTGCAGTGTTTCTAATGCTAACTTTGTGACACTTACTTGGTTGTTTTGATTTAAGAATTTGAGCTCTAGATATCATATAGTGCCATTGTCATTGTCATCATCGTCATTGTTATTTTAATGTCCACTATGCTTGCATACATGGGTCAAACAGAATTTGTTGAGGCAGATTTTCTAAGGTTGAATATGCTTGATATTAATTTCTGATCCTTAATTGGTTCTCCAGTACCTACTGACTTTTACAAATTCTCAGGCCTTGTCCAGTAAGGATCCCAACTTTGAGGGGTAGGAGTTCACAATATTGAACTGTACGAATCTAGTTCTAGATTTATCCCTTGTGTCTTTGAACAAGTTAATAATTGTTTTAATGTCAGGCCACTGTTTGAACTCATCACTTCTCTTTCTAAACTTTTTTATATGCTTTTGTAATTTTTTGCTTCTAAGGCCTCTCTCTGTCTTAGTTGGGTTTATCAGTCATATTTTCTAGTGATTTGTAAATTACCAGGATTTGTAGTATGCAGCTTGAATAATGAATAAGGTGATTTAGTTTCATTTACCTCAAACAAATTATGATGTTTCCCCCAAACATAAAGCTGAGTTGCTACTAATACCAATTAAGTTACTATTATATATAAAAATAATACTTATATCTCTTATAAATTGAGTGCTTTCACTAGCTGAACCTTATCCAGAAACAAACAGCATGCATGTGTACATACATACATGTGTGTGTACAGGAGATAGACAAATAGATAGACAGGCCATTAGACAGACAGGCAGACAAACAGATAAATAAATAAGCTTACTTAGCAAGAGCTGGGACATCATATCCAGCATCAATTTTTCCTTTTCCAGCAGCTACTGCACATGTCAGAATGAGTGGTTTCTTCCCTTTTTGTTTTGCTTCTTTGTCAAATGCTTCTCGTAATTCCTGTTTATTAAAGAAAATATTGGAAGACAAATTATTAGACATAAATTGCAAATAGTTTTCAGTCAAATGACATTTTATTTCCCTTCAAGATCATAGGTTATGTTCTGTATAAGCACCACTGATTTTTCATGCATTCTTCAAAATTTCTTTTTGCATTGTCCAACTGATGCCAGCATGAAATAGACGTTAAAGGATAATGATGTTTATTAGTTGCCTTTTAAAGAAACAGAGAATGCATATATAAGTATTGGTAAATGCTAGGATATCTGTATGTAAGTGCGTATGTCATATGAGTAAAAAAATATGGGATGTTTTAGATAACTAATATTGATGTGTACTCCAATCAGAACATTGCTTCACCTGTCATCAGAGTTCTATGGACAGGCAGGGATTTGGACTCTACTGATCCATATTAGCATGTTGCAGGTTGGCACAAATTGACAGTCAATTAAATTGATCACAATACTGAGTGGTACATTGTTTTATCAACCCAAGAAATACGAAAGGTAAAGTTGACATAAGTGGAATTTGAACCCAGAACATAAAGAACCAAAACCATACTGTGTCCAACACTCTAATGATTCTGCCAATCCACTGGCCAGCTGATACTGCATATAATGATATATTTAGAATAGTAAAGGAAGAAAAAGAAATTAAAGATTTCATAGATGATTCATAATGCCATACTGCTTTACAGCTTTTAATGCTTAGAATACAAACATCGTCTTTCATATATTTAACCCTCTTAGAACTGGGCCCCCGTGTCTAATTTTATCTTCCATCTAGTTTTCTGAGCAAAAAAATAAATAGTTGCATACACAGCTCCAGAATAATGATTGCAGGCAAACTAATGGACAGAATCACAAAAAAATTCAAGAGAATAACAATAATAGGCCTATATCTCAACTACCATATTTGTTCACCAGAATTGCTAAAGAACCATTAGAATGAAAGGTAAAAGAGCAAAGAGTGGCTGTGTGCAGGATGGGTGAAGCAGCAGAAAGAACCTCTTGCCAATTATGGACAAAGAGAGAGAGAGAGAGAAAGGAGTTAAACTGGAAGACAAGAGCAGAAGGCAACACTTCCCTCTCCACGCTCAACTTCCTTTTCAAGTGAAACTTGAAAAAATTGATGAGGGCTTGGCCAAAGAGGAAAGTGTCTGACTTCAGCCCTTTCATACAAGTCTACCATACTACCTCTTTCGCTACAGCCACCAGACAAATAAAAACTGCCTGCCCCTCCCAGTCAAAGGAGAGCAGTGGGGCAATCTTCGCTATGGATTCAGCTGATAGCTGGATCCATCTTACATGCGACAGCAGGTGTTTGACATAAACCCACAGGTCAGCAATACTTGGGCACTGGAAGAGGACATGCAGAACGGTTTCATTGCTCTGCGCAAACCTCAGGCAAGCCTGGCTGATGGTACTTCCAAACAGGCAGCACCCTTCAGTAGCACTGCTAGGCAAGGGACTTCTGGAAGTTGTCCAAAAGTCCAGGCCCGAAAGTTCTCCGAAACAGACCAGTTAGTTGATCCTTGTCGACCCCCAGAGCTTCTCTGAGAATATCGTTGCACTTTCCCTCCACTAGCCCTCTACCACTGACTGCATTGCTCACCTGGCAGAAAGATATGAGTCCTTGATGGCACTTGAGGTGCTAAACACCCCTCCTCAGTCTACACTTAATCCAGGACTGCAATCAATAATAATAATAATAATGATGATGATGATGGTGATAATGGGTATACTGGTGGGTATATTGGAAATGGTATACTGAGATTCATATATTTTACCCCAGTGTCACTTTGATGGCATGCACTGCTCTCTCACTCAATAACAATAATATTTATGCCCTGATGCAGTACCAGGCAGTGGCTCTCATGACTCCTGATCTTAACTGAGTGGAAGTGTTACCATGCACATGTTTTGTCTTGATATAAAACACGGGCTACAGCAAATATTCTGCTCAATACCACAGATTGCTTGACTTTAACCAGCTGAACATGTCCCTTATTGGCTGACGATATGTACATCTCTAATCATGATCAAGAGCAATGGGGGAGCATCATAGCCATGTGTTGAGAGGAATTTGGGGTGGGGTTTGAATAATTCACCTCTGGAAACATGGGTGTTTCATTCATCGTCCTTAAACCTTATTCAGGGACCTCCTGAGCAGGATGGGCTTCTCAACCTGAAGAAAATTCTAACTGGACTCCCCTTGCAAGGTCATGCACTGTTTATCTTGACATAAGATCATCATGTCATCACATATGGTTGCAATGCATGTGCCTGGTGTACCCTTATCAGATGGGTAGTCATGATGGGTATTTTAGGCTTTGTATGCTTGTACCTCAGTGTCACTTTGATGGCATGCATTGCCATCTCACTCAATAATAATAATAATAATGTCAGAGCACTAACAACCAAGTTCAAGAAATATGTCAAAGAAATCAGAATTGACATGAGAGCAGAGCATGCTCAAAAACATGCTCTGCTGGGGAAAGCTAGGATTTTGAGATTGGTACTTGGATATTGAATGTCTTTCACTATAATTAACAACCGTGTATCAAAGCTTATAATGTGCAAAAAGAGACCCTGTGAGACTTGACAGCAGGCTGCTGTCCGCTCTCACAGAAACTAGCAGAACAAACAAGATGAAGCGCTCTGAGAAGTAAAACAAAATTGGAGTTTGGATAATTCACCTTTAGTAACATGGGTGTTTTGTTCATCATCCTTAAACAACCCTAATTCAGGGACCTTTTGAGTAGGATGGGCTACTCGACCTGAAGAAAATTCTAATTGGAGCCCACCTCATAGGTCATGCGCTGTTAATCTTGATAAGAGATCACCATGTCACGCACATATGGTTGTGATGCATGCACCTGGTGTACCCTTATCAGACAGCTAGTCATGATGGGCTTCATATATTTTACCCCAGTATCACTTTGATGGTATGCACTGCTCTCTTGCTCACTCATAATGATTTCAAATTTTGGCATATGCCCAGCAATTTTGAGAAGCGGGAAAGTCAATTTCATTATAACAATCGTTATAGTCATTATTGTTATATTTTTAGTATCCAATCCTAAAGTTAAAATATTATACTTACCTTTGCCCATTCAGCAAAATTAGCTTTGTCTCCCGACAGTGGATATTCCCAGTCAATATCCAATCCATCGAATTTATGTTTTCTGAGATAAGAGATCGCCTGTGAAATAAAACCCGACCTGTGTTCTGGTACAGCAGCTGTGGCAGAAAAAGGCCCATTACCCACATTATATCCACCTACAGTTAGAACAACCTTTAAACCAGGATTAGTTTTCTTCAAATTAATCACTTGTTGGTACCTGAGGAGAACAAAAAAACATTTATAAAGATTAAATAAAAACACAAAAGCACCTATATATATATATATATATATATATATATATATATCACTGAGGCAATGACTAGTGACCGAGACCTTTGGAAATATGCTGTGCTTGAGAAGACCTGGCAAGCCAAGTGAGACCATAACCTGTGGCCTATGCCAGGGGTGTAACCAGCCCACTTATGCGTACCTTTCCTTCATTGGACACTAAACTCTGCTTGTGAAGACCTGTTGAGGCAAGTGAAATCTCACTTTAGTTGCTGGGTCTTCTCAATCACAGCATATCTCCAAAGATTTCGGTCTCCTGTCATTGCCTCTGTGACGCCCAATGTTCAAAGGTCATGCTTCACCACCTCATCCCATGTCTTACTGGGTCTGCCTCTTGCACAGGTTCCATCCAGTTAGGGAGTGACACTTCTTCATGCAGCTGTCTTCATCCATACGTAACACATGACCATATCAGTGCAGTCGTCTCTCTTGCACACCACATTTGATGCTTCTTATGCCCAACTTTTCACCAAAATTACTAATTGATTGTAAACTTCAAATTTATATTTTACATATCACACTGTTGATAAGAGGATTTTTGAAATAAATAGTAAAAAGTTCTAACTGAATACCAGCCATGATTATCAGATAGTTCCAAAGAGACTTATAATAGGAGGCATACTTTCATATTGTTTAAAAAGAAAAAAAATACACAATCATACTCACATTCCTTGTCCACCATTTATAGAAAGATCACTCTTCTCTGTTGGAGCCAATGAATTACCATTTAATTTTGCAAAAGCATAGTGGATGTGGGAGCAAAGTGATGGGTCAATATCATTTGGTTTGAAACTGCCTTTTCCAGGTCTGTATTGGGCCCAGTTGGTGAAGTAGCAAATGCGTCGATAAGCTGCTGTTATGGCAGACATTAGCAAAAAAGGAGAAGAAAGGAAAAGAAAACAATATTACTTAAGCAGATGATGATATTGTAAGTAATAAAGAATTCACAATATTGTTTTTGTTATCATATATATATATATATATATATATA
>NC_068998.1:40530272-40531270 GCF_001194135.2 Octopus bimaculoides
ATATATATAAAATATAAAATAAATATGAAATATAAAATATAACTAAAGGCAGGTTTGTTTTTGTTTTTGCTTTTCCCTCTGGTTTTTTTGTTCTATGTGTGCCATAAATATCGCCATCCGTTTAGAGAAAAATTTGTAGTTTAGAATCAGTAGTTCTTTGACTGCTATTTCTAAATTTTCAGTATGTTGGAGAAGCAACTCAATGCTAATCCCTGTATATTTATGATTATATATATATGTATGCATGTATGTATGTATGTATATGTATATGTGTGTGTGTGTGTAAATATAGTGTCCTGGGTGTGACTCAAGAGTTTCAGAGTTTTGAGGCATGTAGAACCACCTCATAGCCACTATTGTTCCCAGGTCTACTGTGTCAGGATCACAACCATGGGTTAATTAGCATATTAAGGCTTGCCTACTTATTCATGCTATGAAGACTGGATCTAGAAAGATCTACAGAAGAAACCTTCCTGGTTGAACAGAGGGG
Organism: Octopus bimaculoides; assembly: GCF_001194135.2. Taxonomy (NCBI): domain Eukaryota; kingdom Metazoa; phylum Mollusca; class Cephalopoda; order Octopoda; family Octopodidae; genus Octopus; species Octopus bimaculoides. The sequence continues at coordinate 40,530,763 of NC_068998.1, forward strand.
AAGGTGACTACAACAATTTACTGTGAGGTGCAGAGAGCAAAATGATGCAAGATATTTTGGCTATTCACTGCATCCGTCTTTATCTCCAGTTGTTTTGACCTGGTCTTGCTACTGGACTAGAAATGGTCAAAAACAAGAGAGTGCGGTTGATGGTGCCCAACTCTTCTTCACTTTAAACAAAGTCACCACATAAGTCATCAGTCATCCTTAAAATGATTAGATGGTCCTTGTCGCTACACACACACAACTGTATCATAATAATAAAGAATTCATTTAATTGTCATTATATATATGTATATACATAGAGAGAGAGAGAAGTGGCCTGTAAAAGCACCCACTACATTCTCGGAGTGGTTGGCGTTAGGAAGGGCATCCAGCTGTAGAAACTCTGCCAAATCAGATTGGAGCCTGGTTTCACCAGTCCTCAGTCAAATCATCCAACCCATGCTAGCATGGAAAGCGGACGTTAAATGATGATAATGATGATATATATATATATATATATATA
>NC_068998.1:40531568-40533792 GCF_001194135.2 Octopus bimaculoides
CATATAATTAATAAAACGTTTTATTATTTTAATGATTATTTTCATGGATGAATTTTCATGGATGAGTTAATCAACTTTGGTTCTTTTCTCTAAATTATATATATATGAGGCAATTTTCATTAATAAATATCTTCCTCAACTAAATATGAACACATAACATAATATAGAACACTACTAATCTTCCATTTAATACCACTAACCCCCATACATCCCATACACCATTCACATTACAGATCCAAATCTACCCTAATTGTACCAAATCCAGAACTACTTACCTCCCTTACACATAATCTTTTTACTGAGAGACTAATAGACTTGACACCGTTCAGAATGCAGTGTGTACTCAAAGCAATGATTAGTAATATTACGAAACCGGTATGTTTTTAAATCTCTTTAACAACTCACAATAATGACTTTTATTACCTTTATTCCTACCTCAGTTCATCTAATTGTATATATCTATTGTTACTTTTCATAAAAAGCCTTAACTTTTTTTTAATTACCAATGTGAATTTTCACTTATTTTTATGCTTACTTTCTCCTTACATTTCCACGTGTAGTTTCTATTTTGCTTTTGTAACATATTTCTATTTATATATATATATATATATATATACATATATACATTTATGAATTTGATGTGAAATCGTGTGTTGAAACAGATATTGTTATATTTGGGGTGGGGGGTCAAATAAACACACGCACGATATATTCATTCTTCACTTTTTTATTACTGTTCTTCTTTGAACTCATTTCCATTATTCAGAAATCTTTCGTCGCACATCTGTGACCCTTTGAGCGACACTTTCCGTCTTCATGTATGCTCCGACAAAAGATTTCTGGACAATGGAGATGATTTAAAATAAGAACAGTTATAAACGAGTGAAGCACGAATATATAGTGCGCATGTTGATTTGGCAAAAAAAGTTTAAAAAAGCGACCGCCCCGAAATATAACAATATATATTATGTTGTCCGTAAAAAAAAAGTTTGTTTCTTTTGTGCTTTGTTTATGTTCCCGTTCCTTTTTTGTCCATGTTTTTTTGACATCCTGTACCTGGATATGCATCTATATATACATGTAGATGTAGGTATGTACATATATGTATGTATATATGCATATGCTGTATATATGCATTTGTATTATATATATATATATATTTGGATTGCCACTAACATTATTATTTATTATTAATAATGATATCCTTATGTATTTCCCCATAAATATATATAGCAGAGGACGATATCGTAATTAATAAAGAAATCATTATATTGTTATAGTTATTATATAGTTACACTACTGATTTTCCGGAATTTTTAGTTCCAAAGCCTTGGGGAATTAACTGTTTCGTCGGACTATCCTAGCTTACATAATAATAACTCATCGACACACCTCTTACCTACTAATTATACACCTCTAATGTTATTGATATCACACACCTTACGTACCGAAATACCACGGTACATTTTTTGAACTTTACAGATTATTGTTTACCTTTGACATTACCACTAACGCTTTCAGTGCTCTTACCTGTAGTAGCCATAGCTGAAAATAACTTTAAGCTAAATAAACTGAGGATCTCTTAAAATTTTTATCACCACTAACAAGGGTAGCGATAAACACTGGTACACATAATACCACTTGATATGCAGTAATCAAGGCTGGCGGCCTCAGGAATTTCATGTTCCCCCTCTTAATTTATCCGAATTGAAGTGGTACCGGGGTATCAGTAGTTGCTTAAAGGTATGGAAATAGACATATCTACCTCCATGCCTTTAAGCTTTATTCCTATTCACCTATCGCTCTATATTTCTCCACTATTAGTTTTCTGCTAATTTCTTTCTCCCTCCTCCTTCTCTTTCTATAAACTACCTTTGACGTTACATCTACGAACGGTTTTTTGAAAAAAAAAAACTTGCTAGCATTCCATTCATCATATACGTAGTCATCACATTCTGTTAAAATGTCTTATTGATGTGTTTGGTTTCTTTCTTTCCCTGATGAGAAGACTGCATTGTTTTACACCATTTTATTCCTTCTGGAATAATACCAATGTTTTCTCCGAAACATATGTCGGAAGAAAAAAGATTTGAATAACACCTGCGTTTAACTCTATTTATTTATTTATCTATATTATACAAAAACATTTCACCTCAACCTCGAGTTTCTACCTTTATAAGTAGGCTGTTACATCCTTGGTACTTGTGTGAACGTTTGCTACACT
>NC_068998.1:40534009-40540242 GCF_001194135.2 Octopus bimaculoides
TATGTATATATATATGTATGTGTGTGTGTGTATATGTTTGTGTGTCTGTGTTTGTCCCCCCAACATCGCTTGACAACCGATGGTGGTGTGTTTACGTCCCCGTAACTTAGCGGTTCAGCAAAAGAGACCGATAGAATAAGTACTAGACTTACAAAGAATAAATCCTGGGGTCGATTTGCTCAACTAAAGGCAGTGCTCTCGGAGTTTTATTATGGCTACCGAATAAGTGTCACATATTTTTACAGATATATATATATATATATCTCTTAAAAAATAGAGCTCTAAAATTGATGCATTGAAGATACTTTATTGCAGCAACAATTACAATAGCAGTAACAACAACAATAAGCCAAACCTATGCACGTTTAAATAGAGTATCCAGGATAAATAAACCACATCATGGTTTATTTATCCTGGATACTCTATTGAAATGTGCATAGGTTTGGCTTATTGTTGTTGTTACTGCTATTGTAATTGTTGCTGCAATAAAGTATCTTCAATGCATCGATTTTGAGCTCTATTTTTTAAGATATATATATATATATGTATACAAAAACTCACCTGTGAGGTTTTTGCTAAGACTGTTAACAAATACTATATATTTTATAAAATTTTGTTTTATAAAAAATATATATTTAATATATATATATATATATATTTGTATGCATGCATGTATGTATGTATGTGTAATATATACAGAGGGGGGAGAAGGGAAAGAGAAAGGGCAGAGAGGGGGACGGAGAGAGGAGGAGAGAGTGGTGAGATAGATAGATACAGACAGACAGACAGACAGACAGTGACGGAAACAGCGATAGATAGATAGATAGATAGATAGATAGATAGATAGATAAACATACCACTTGTTGCTGATATACATAACAATAAGCATAAAACAGTACACGCTCTCATTGTCCTGAAAACAAACAAGAAACACGTTAAGAAAGGCAGATTAATATATACGTATATTGACAGACAAACACACACATACATATGCATGTGTGTATAATAATAATAATAATAATAATAATAATAATAATTTTGGCACAACGCCTGGAATTCGGGGGGAGGGGATTAGTCGATTACATCGACCCTAGTGTTCAACTGGTGCTTATTTCATCAACTCGAAAGGATGTAAGACAAAGTCGACTCCGGCAGAATTTGAACTCAGAACGTAATAATAGTAATGGACTCTCCCCTCGAAGACGACGTATGAGTGTTCAGCTTTTGCCAAACAACCTGCACAAATGATTTGTTTACAGTGATCAAATGTATGTGCTGTACATTAGCTCACTACCGCCATCAAATCGCCGTTACCTGAACAGATGAAGTGTTTTGCTCAAGAACACAACACACCACCCGTCCAGGAGTTGAAATCACGACTTATAGATCGTGAGTGCAACATCCTAACCATTTAGCCATGATAATAACAACAACAACAATAATAATAATAATAATAATAATAACTTTCGAAATCTGGAACACTTACAATCTCCTGTGAGTATTTTAAAATTTCCCCCCAAATAAAGTTAGAAACTTGCATACCTACAATTTTCTCTGGACGGACACACAAACGATCATCTTTAAAAACTTTTTTAAAAAACTTTAATATTTACAACTTCTGTGAATATCTATCCTTTCCTTTCTCCCTTAATATTCTAAAATAAACATACTTTTTATTGTAAAACTACTAGTTTTCTCTGTTCGGATATACAAACGATGATCTTTAGAAAATTTTAAAACTTTAATATCTACAATTTTCTATGAAAATTTAACCCTTCTTTTCTTTCGTTTCCTTTCTCCCTGAATATTCGAGAATGTAAACATCCTTTTTATTGCAAGAACAGTACAATTTAATATCTACAATTTTCTGTGAAATTTTACCCTTCTTTTCCCCCTGACTACTCGAATATGTAAACATACTTTTTAGGTACTACTAAAGCAGCGCGGACCCGAACGCGCAGCCACGCAGTCGCGCGTCCGCGCTAGCTAGTCTTGAGTAGTCGATCCTAACCCTAACCCTAACCCTGTCCCTAACCCTATCCCTAACCCGCGTGTGCAAATGAATACGTGTTTAGGGTTAGGGTTAGGAATAGGGTTAGGGTTAGGATCGACCACTCACGACTAGCTAGCGCGGACGCGCGACTGCGCGTTCGGGTCCGCGCTGCTTTAGTAGTACCTACTTTTTATAGCAACAAATTAAGCGCATGATAAATATTAAGATAAGCACCTGCCAATATATACAAACTGGACAATTACAAAATCTGTAAACCACAACAAAACCTATAAGACGAAAAAGAAAATTCAAAAATCCAAAACAAAAGAAAAATCCCAAAATTCAAAAGTTCAGTATATGTATATTATTATTATCATTTTTCTATCAGTAATTAAAAACAAAACAAGGTGAACTGGTTCTTTCCAAGGCCAAGATCAGCGCTCTCATTGATCACTGGTAGTAGTAAACACATTTGACCTCTGCTCACCACAAGGGTGTGACACTTCTTTTGTCCCCTGATCGCACAGGAATGCGAAGCTCCATTGTTGGTTTCCTTCTCACCATCTGCCAAACCTATTTACAGACCTGAGGAATTTGGTCTATTCACCTAGCTGCTTCTCTTTCTCCTACTGTCTCCTCCAACACTCACATATTTATGATTATCTCAAGTACAAAAGTCGAAACTAAACAACATTTAATAATACCACACAGTAGTAGGAGCAAAAATGGCATCTCAAGACGGTTACAATACCAGTGATTCTAGGAGCACTTGGAATGATAAAAAAGAAGGAACTGAAAATTATTTTAAGAATGATCCCTGGAATACCATCCATGCAAGAAGTGCAAAAGATTGCATTAACTGATACGTCACACGGATTGAGAAGAGCATTGTCGCTGTGAATTTTCTTTCCTTTTTTGCTCTTTATTTTCTTTGATTACTTTTATATTTTATATTTTTCCTTTTTCTCTGTCTGTCTTCCCCTTTTTCTGTCACATGACTTTGTAAATAAACAATCTGGTGTGATTATCTTAATGGCCTACAAATGTATACAGTGCTTTTCTCTGCTCTAGATGTCAGGAAGGCACTCGGCAAGAAAAGGAAACAGAATTGAAAGATGATGATAATAATAATAATAATAATAATAATAATAACGGAACCCATAAGAAAACCAAGCAAAAGAACGGCGGACAGATAATCACAAATACAATAAAATAGTTGATTTAGGAGTTACACACACACACACACTACTATGCAATACCCCTCCAAAAACATACATGAATAAACTCATACAGTAAATACACAACAAAATGAACAAAACCCACATGTGCCATAGAACACAAAAGAACACAACCTGCGTCACACGACACCAATCCCTTGAAACAACAAAACATAATAATAATAATAATAATAATGATAGTAGTAGTAGTAGTAGTAGTATACTTATTTATGTTGCGAAGTGTCGGTCCGTGACGCACGATTGAAAGCCAAAACGGTCAGACTGATGGTGAAAGACTGAGATGTTCCCTATTTATAGGCAACAGCACTAAGTAATTTGTCGGTCCTCGTGGACTAAACAAACACCAGGTGGATATGTTTAGAAGAAGAAGAAGAAGAGGGGACGGGAATGGGAAGAATATGAGGAGAACCTGCTGCAGAACTGTAGTAACAGAAGCTATTATTATAGTTGCTGTTCTGTTCTTTATACAAACAAAATACTAAGTCGTATGTTTGTATTTAAAAGAATCACTATATGCATCTGTATTATGAAACAGTAAGCAAAAAAGAAAAGAAAAGAAAGAGACAAAAAATTTTGCAGATTTGCTTATTTTCACAATGAAAGTGTTGGTTGGCGGTACAGTTTGCTTTTTTAATTTTTATTTACAAAGTTATTGCGTTGTAAACACGTGCTGGAACAAAATTAAAAGTAACAGATGAAATATATCGATCAATTATTGATATTATTATGAAACCATTATTATTATTATTATTATTATTATTATTATTATTATTCTCTTTCAAATTGTTTTTCTCCTGGATCAACCAAGGCCAATAATACAAGAATCAGATGCCTGCAGTATTGTTTTTTTGTATGTGAACGCGCTCCATGCATTCAGTCAATGCAGTGTAGGGTGAGACCCTACCTATAACGTGTTATGTGCAAAACAATGTTATAGCTCGAAGTGTATGTGCTTGCATGTGACACTTTGGTCCTTGCTCGTCGTCTTTTCTATTTCGTGCCCTGCCGAGTTCAACTTTGCCATTCATCTTTTCATGTTAATAAAATAAAGTATCAGTCGAGCACAGGGAGTCGACAAAATAAAGTATCAATCAAGTATTCTAGTCGATAAAGTAATATATTACCCTGTGATGAAAATCTACCAACTTGCTCTCATATACTTACTACTTATTATATGGTCCTATGCGCCTTTAACGACATTCTGGTGATCGAGAACATAGTGTCGGCAAAGGAGGTCATAAGCCACCTGTTATGTATTCTTTTGTTCTTGATGGGATAATAAACAACTCACTGAAGGCATTATTATGTTTCTCCGTGTTTACTTTATTTGACATGTTTACAAACAGTGACTATGGCAGAGTGATACACGCTGTGCGTATCTGCCTTAAACACAGTTCATACTGCTTAGTAGATGCGCTTAACAAAATAGTACTACTAGTGAAGATGTATTCATATATACGTATACCTACGCATGCACATAGATATGAACATATAACACCACCTAAAGAGTTTTGGGCTAACCGCCAAGCCACTAGAGGCGATGGAGGGAGGAGCTGCACTGGGACTCAAGCTACGGAGAGACAAGGCTGGCGCGTTGGTATTTCGGAGAGGGAATGAGATCCCAAAACTGGGCATGAGGACGAGTAGGCGAGAACTATTTTCTGCCTGTGGGAAGCTGTTGGGACACTACTCGATTGCAGTATGGCTCCAGACAGCATGCAGCTTCATCAAGAGGCGAGCTGAAGGAGTGCGGTGAAGTGACAAAGTGGGAGAGAAGACAACTGCCAAGATGCAAGAAATCTTGGGGAGAGTGACTGCGGAGGATCCAGTAAGAGGAAGCTGGTATGTGCCCAGATTGAAGAATGGGATCGTGTGGTGCGATGCTAGCAGCATAGTGACAGGAGTTATCCTTGAAATTGGAGGTGTCGTGGTGGAGAATGCAGCCTGACTCAGGAAGACGGATGACTGCAATTACATCAACGTAGCAAAGTTGGATGCCATGTTGAAGGTGGTGAACCAGACCCTGAGGTGAGGTCTGCGTACCATCGAGATTCGGACCGATTCGGCCACAGTACTACTTAGATGGGTGGAGCCAGTGGTCACTGGCGACCGGAGGGGGAGAACCAAAGAGGGTGCAGAGATGCTGATAAGACGCCGTTTCTGGGCGAGCTAACTGCCAAGTTCGATCTGAGGCTGAGTGTTGTTTTTGTACCCTCTAAGAGGAACAGAATGGACGTCCTGACCAGAGTAAAGAAAACCTGGTTGCAGTGTGTTGGAGCTGAGGAGACTGCATACCATGCATCACATGGAGGTGGACAGGACCCTTTTCCTAGTCAGGAAAGTTGACTGACGTGACCAGACAGAGTGTGCAGAAAGTGGCTGGGAGCTGCGACAGGGGCCAGTCCATAGACCCCACTCCGGGTGTGCATGAAGCAGGAAGCATTCCAGTGGAACACAACTGGAAACGACTCACAGTGGACGTGACACACTACCGGCAGGTGACATACCTCTGATGGTCGACTGCAGACCGGGGTGATTGGCTCTATGGAGGGAGATGAAGATGGGGACCGCAGAGGAAATCACAAGAATACTAAACAAGATATTCCTAGAATGAGGCCCCATGGATGAACTGCTTGTGGGCAATGGTACTACGTTTCGCTCGGAGGTGGTGAGAGAAATGCTCGACAAGTGGTATGTTAGCTGCTTCCTCGGGGAGGCATACCGGCCAAGTGGCAATGGGGTTGTGGAGAGGCATCATCGTACCATCAAGACTATGGCAGAGAGGTTCCACATCTTACCGATCAAGGCCGTTTTTTGGCGGGGAGGGGTATAATATGTCGTCCAGGTCGGGACAGGCTGAGGAGTCAGTTCCACTCCGAACAATATTCAAATACGAGTGGAGACATCCATGTACTGCATTTCCGCAACCTGCAGGTCGGGGAAGAAGTTTAGGTTAAACCCCCAAATGTGTGGTGCACATCACAATGGGGAAAAGGGACAAT
>NC_068998.1:40541007-40542936 GCF_001194135.2 Octopus bimaculoides
ACTGGTTGACTGATAACAAGACAAGTTAAGGTATATGGTCAGAGTTGAGGAGAGGGTGTGCGTAGGTTGGTTGAATGATCTTCAGATCAATGGGGGGGGGTGTTGGAGGAAATGACCGGAAGTGAAGGTGTACGCAGGTCCTGTCGGAAGTGGAGCCTGCGGTTGCACCGGATGGGCGGCAGTGGACATGCGACGTCTGTGAAGCGTGCATGGCGGTTCCCAGTTCACATCGTACGATAGCAGACGTGTTGGACGGTTCAGCAGTAGACAGACCACGTGAACGTTGTGAGTGACCCCTTCTAGGTAGTCAGGTAAGACCTCCGTAATTCTCTTCTGCTTTTTTCTGTTTGTCTTTTCCTCCTTCACATCACATAGAGTTAGCGCCAAAGATTATCTGACTATTTTGGCTGATTTTCTCAATCCTGTAGTGCAAACACTGTTCCCTGGTTATAGACTATGTTCCAGTTATAGACAATGTTCCAGTTCACTTGAACTAGGCCCTACAGTCACCGGATCTCTCTCTCTCTCACACACACACACACACATGCATACATAAATTAAATGACAAGGGAACAGGAATTGTCGTTTATTTGATTTCGTATTACGTTCTGTACTTGCCTAACGTTTTATTCTGAAGCGCATGTATATTGAGTCTAACACTAGGTTATTAGTATTGCTGTGGTCGTGTGGTTATTAATATCTTTTTGTAACTACGTAGTTTCAAGTTCGTTCAACTCAACATCATTGTTACAGACATTTAGTTAACATATTCAGCTAGGATTGTTGAAAATAAGACACGAAACAAATGACGTTATGGCATGACAAATGATGTACAACTGTAAGAGATAAATGACGTGTAACAAGACAATGTATGAAAAGGGAAAAAGACGTACAACAAAACAAGTAACGTATGACAAGACAAATAACGTATAACCAGACATATGACATCGTTTATTAAATCAATATACAACATATTACTGGTACTTATTTGTAATATAATGTAATATATGACCTAACTATAGATATGGATGTTTTCTGTTTGGCCCTCACTTTTTGAAATTTCAAGATTCAGTGAAAATTTTCGAATTTGGTATATTGATGTAATTTTTCACAAAACTACATCAATATACCAAATTTTAAATAAATTGGAACAAAATTAAAGGAACTGAAAATGAAAGCTAAACAGAAAAGATACGACGTTCTCTCATGTTTTTTGTTTTTTTTTATAATTGATATGCTCGTATTTTTACTGGATTATTGATTATATTGCAAGTGTTGACCTTGTGTTTTTCTAAGCTTTAATATCGCTAACAGGAGTTTAGAATGTGTTGCGCCATCTACTTATATAGTTTTGTTTTGTTTTTTTCGTTTAATATGTCAGTCTTATAGGTGTCTCTAATGGATGCCAGAATGCAATTTCAGCAACTCCACGTGCAGACAGCTTAACAGCAAATGTTCTGCATTTGAGCTTGTGTACATAACGAAGGTAACTTCTATAGATGGTAGCGAAAATAAATGCATTGAAATAGCTAAAAATATCTATAAAAAAAACAAAAAAAACAGACGTACAAAGTAGACAAATTGATTTATATCTAGAGACAGAATCATATCAAATCCACCTCTGTCTCAATAATTCTGAAATTTCCATCTTAAAGATACATATACACGTGCATGCACTCACATACATACATACATACGCACGCATGTGTGTGCGCGCGCGCGCATATATATATATATCTTCGAAACGTCGAGTTAGAATAGAAGCAGCTGATGAATAATTCCAAGTGGCTTTCTGTTTTCCTGTGTGTTCGTTCCGTTGTCTGTAGTTCATTGTTCTAACGTCCTGTACCCTGATATGCATCTATATACAGATGTAGATGAAAGTATATACATATATGTGTGTATACATGCATATATATTTTTTGTATT
>NC_068998.1:40550078-40560748 GCF_001194135.2 Octopus bimaculoides
TATATATATATATATATATATATATATATATATATATATATTGTCTTTGACAAGAGAATTGATAGCTTCTAAAATCCTTGACTAAAGATCTTCATTAATCCTTCTCTCTCTGGAGACAGAATAAATAGTCCACTAATATATGGAAAGCCATTCTTCATCTGCCAAGAAATGCACCATATACCCCATATGTGCATCCATTCTGGCAACAGTTGTGACAGGCTATCTACACACCTTATTTCTACGATACACTCTAATCTATACTAACAACTCTATTGTAAAAACTTCACAATAATGTTTAGATATATAAATTCCCTGCTCTAAACTGATACCAGTTGTTTGCTTGTTCATTCTTTCCTTCTACTGTACATGTACCCATTCATTGTATGCATCTATGATGTACATACATCTTGTCTGTAGGTAAGTACAGATGTAGATATATACATGTATACTGTGTCTATTGAGATTCTGTTTTTACAGAATTAAAGTGCTTTGTCACACACAACTTCAGTAGTGAAGTTAACCCTTCACTGAGGAGATCAAATAAATTTCCACAATTGACTCCATACTTACTTCGATGATTTAAGTAATATCAATCTTTGGACTAATATTGTCTATTTCTCACTGGATAACTATTTTTAATTAAATTTCCAATGGGTAATACATTAAATATGTTTATGCTAACTTAACTATATAATTTTTGTATTTGGTTCGCAAGATTCTTTATGTGAATTCATGTGTCCCCAAACACAACAAAACTCAACTATAGTTTTTCATACAGATGGCATTTCTGAGAAATTAACCTCTTTATTTCTTTAATTTTTAATTTGTCTTCCAAACTTGGGCAGACTGACGTTTGAAGACAGATTGGGTCGGTATGGTATTAGTAAATCAATTAAAGTTACACCTGCACTGAGAAGAAAAACCATTAGCAGTAATGGAAATTTTTATCAAAGAAAGGAAGAGAAATAACTTTTTTACCTTCGTGTATAAACCAAGTTTGTTCCAATCAGGTTCTGTTTCAGAAATTGTACCGCTCAGGATAGCCTTACTTTTAGCTAGAATATAAATATGAAAAATCTCATACAAATGGAGGAAAGAGATTAAGAAATAACTATGTCTATGCAACTTATACTTCAACGATATTTTTGCTGTATCTTATCTATAAAAGGCAGATTTTCTCTGTGTGTGTGTGTGTATGTTTAAAATTCATACATTTACACAATTCCAAATTTCTTGGATTAAAGAATCGCAATTAATATTCTAAATACAATTTGTTAGGTCACTGCGTCATTTTTTCACTCAAAATAATTCCTAATAACGAATAAAATCCATAAAACTACACAAGTAAATATTTTCCCCACTAATAAAATCTAATTTCCTCTTTCTACAAATCCTATACATATATACAACAGGCTTCTTTCAGTTTCCGTCTACCAAATCCACTCACAAGGCTTTGGTCGGCCTGAGGCTATAGTAGAAGACACTTGCCCAAGGTGCCACGCAGTGGGACTGAACCCGGAACCCTGTGGTTGGTAAGCAGGCTACTTACCACACAGCCATTCCTGCGCCTATAATGGGGTTTTTTTTTTTCAGTTAAATTGGTGCTCGTTCCACAACATGACAAAAGGTTGATTATTAGAAACAATTACAATCAAAATATTTTAATTTAAACATAGATACTTAAAACAAGCAGCTTTATATCATAAGAAGCAATGGCAGTCTTAAGAAGGTCAATATGGCAATGTTTTTTTTTTTAAGTGGGTAAAATACATACCTATATCTCCATACAAATGATAGGTCTTGTTTATAGGATCAACGAAAAAAAAGACCCCACGAGATGACAATGTGGAACAACCTCCTTGGCTGACACGTGCAGCAATAAAAACCTCCTTGCTACCATTCACTTTTCCAATACGTGCTTTTACTGACACAAAGGTGTCGACCCTGAGGAGAAAAAAAAATATCAAACAGAAAAGAACAGCAATGGTTTTTCTTTGGTTTTTTTTTTCCATGATAGCACATGAATGAAGCTCCTTTATAAAAGGTTACAAATAAAAAGATAAGATATAATTCTTGACTGCTACTGATTTTATTGACCCTGGATGGAGCAAAGGCAATCTTAGTTCTGGTGGGATTTGAACTCAGAGTTTAAATACAGGCTACAACTAAATCTGCAAAGCATTTTGTCTGAAGCTCAACCACTTACTGCTTTTCCTATATTTCATGTACAAGATAGTTGATTAACTTTCCTTTCCCTCAGCATTTAACTTATTTTATCATGACTGTGGCATGCTGGGGCATTGCCTTGAAGGGTTTTAGTTAAACCCCACGACTTTTTTTAAACTTGTACTTATTCTATTGGACATCTTTTGCCAAACCACTAAGTTATGGAGATGTAAACACACCAACACCAATTTTCAAGCGGTAGTGGGAGACAAACAGACACACACACACACACACACATGATATACTTCTTTCAGTTTCTGTCTACCTAATCCACTCACGAGGCTTTCATCAACCCCAGAATGATGAAAGGCAAAAATCAACCCAAACTGGCCCTTCTTGATAAAGATTTCTAGGAAATGTGTAAGACCTTAAATTAGGCAAGGAATGAGACGGGAATAGAGACCTGACTGGCACTTTACTTTATCAACCTCAGAAGGGTAAAAGGTAAATTTAACTTCACCAGGATTCCTTAACCCTTTCATTACCAACCTGGCTGAAACCGGCTCTGGCTCTGAGTACAAATGTCTTGTTTTCATAAGTTTTGAATTAAAATCTTCCACCAAACCTTAGTCACAATTTATGTTCCTAACACTAGCTGAATGATAACTAAGTTATTTTACCAAATTCTTTGTTATATTTAAAGTAATTGAAAGAAACACAGAGCATCTCAAAATAAATACAGTAACGAAAGGGTTAATTCAGAAGATAAGATCCACAACTCAGGACGAAATGCTACTAATTCTTTCTATTTCAGACACAAGACCTGAAATTTTAGAGGAAGAGGTTAGTTAACTACATCATCCCCAGTATTTGACTGTTGCTTTATTCTATTGTCTCCAGAGAGATAAATGCAAAGTTGAACTCAGCAGGATTTGAACTCGAAACTTAGAGAACCAGACAAATCAACATGATTCTTTTTCAGTGCTCTACCAACTCATAGCCATTGGCTCTTTTAAATAATCACAATAGTAACATTGAGTGAAGAATTATCTTACCAAGCAGAACTGTTGCCAATCACTGTTATAGAAGTATTGCCATAATCAGCCAAACACCAAGCTACAGGTGATTCCAGAACCATCTGACGCATCACTTTGTTGTATGGCTCACCCACTTGAACTACCTCAAAAGACCCAGTTTGTTGGGCAAAATTGTAAGGTTCAGCATAAAGAGGGAATCCTACAGAAAGAATAGATACATTTGAAATGGTCAGTAAAATAATATTCAAGGCCCAGAAGGATGAAAAGCAAAGTTGATTTCAGTGGGGTTTAAATTCAGAATGCGTGTGTGTGTTCAGGCATATACGAGTGTGTATGTGCATGTGTGTATATAAATCTGTGCATATGTGTGTCTGTGTACATGTGTGTATGCATATGTGCAAGTAAGTGCAGGTGTATGTGTGAAAGTAAATGTCGTCATAGTCATCATCATTTCAACATCCACTTTTTTATGTCTGCAGCCAGCCATAGTATGCATCATATAGGAGAGATATTAAACACTGGCGATACTTGTGCCTGAAATTTTTGAAAACGAGGGAAGTCCTTACTGAGGCATCAACTACTTTCTATAAAACGTATTTACATAATTACATATATATATATATATATAAATACATATATACATTAGTAAAACATACAATTTTACACATGCAGATAAAATGGAATTGTTTGGAAACTCGTCTCGAATATGCCGGGGCTTTTTCCTTTTGCTCTTATCTATATCGCTGACAACGAACGACCAATGACATAAATGCTGCACTTTGGCCACTTGCGACAGCTATAAAAAGAAAAGAATTTAGCAACACACATACCAAATGTCGTAAGAATATTCTAATTTTTCTGGACTATCTATTTGTTTATAAGGTTCAATGGCTGCTGAGATGATAAGAGTAGTTCTTCACGATTGGATCAACCGAGACATACTCCTTGTATTGTACCTGAATTATCAGTTCAAATTTGAGCTTCGTTGTTGACCTTTGGCTTTCTGAATGGCATATGTCAGACAGAACTCATTGAGGCAGGTTTTCTACAGCTGAACGTCCTGCTTCATGTTAACCCTTGCCTGTTTCCAAGCAACATAATATTTTCCCGTGACTGGACATGCTTTCAAGGAAAATTAGAAATGAATAACACCAATTATATGACAATGACACTTGATACAACTGATGGCGTAAACACACAAACACATACGTGTACGTATGCACACACACACATCTTTTATCTTTTACTTGTTTCAGTCATTAGACTGTGGCCATGCTGAGGCACCCTCTTGAGGAATTTTTAGTCGAATGAATCAATCCCAGTACTTATTTTTTCTAAGCCTTGTACTTATTCTATCAGACTTATTAGCTGAGCCATTAAGTTACAGTGACATAAACATACCAACACCTGTTGTCAAGTAGTGGGAAAAGGGACAAATACAGACACAAAGACACACACACATGCATAAAAGACAGATGTTAGATGATGATGATGATATATATGTATATATATAAATATAGGTGCAGGAGTGGCTGTGTGGTAAGAAGCTTGCTTCCCAACCACATGGTTCTGGGTTCAGTCCCACTGTGGCATTTTGGGCAAGTGTCTTCTACTATAGCCTCAGGCTGACCAAAGCCTTGTGAGTGGATTTAGTAGACAGAAACTGAAAGAAGCCCGTCGTATATATATATATATATATATATATATATGTATATGAAGGTATTTGTGTGTCTATTTTTGTCCTTCCACCATCGCTTGACAACCAATGTTGGTGTGTTTACGTCCCAGTAACTTAATGGTTCAGCAAAAGAAATCGATAGAATAAGTACTAGGCTTATAAAGAATAAGTTCTGAGGTCAATTTGTTCAACGAAAGGCAGCGCTCCAGTATGGCCACAGTCAAATGACTTAAACAAGTAAAAAAATAAAAGAATATATATATATGACAGGCTTCTTTCAGCTTTTGTTTACCAAATCCACTCACATGGCTTTGTCTGGTTTGAGGCTTGGCATCTTTCAGTCTACATCAGCCAAATCCATTCACAAAGCTTTGGTCAGCCACACTGCCCTCCCCACCTGCCAAGGTGTTACACATGTTCAATGTACTACACATGCTCAAGATGCCACACAGTGAGACTGAACCTGAAACCATGTAGTTGAAAAGCAAACTTCCTAACTACACAGCCTTACATGCAACTATGTACGCATGTATATGTGTGTAGGCATGCATGTGTGCGTCAGTGCACGAAAGCACAGCAAATACTCACCTTCAAAATCTTCTGCATACATAGTAGGAAATGGAGCTGATGGTGGAACGTTACCATATGGTTGTAGCTGGTCATGTTTGACTGTGGTCAGTGTAATCACTTGGTCAACTCCTAGTGTTAAGTTCACTTGACCATTTATAACCTGAAAACCAACAATTGGAACCTTTTATACATGTGGAGATCATATGGGCAGGCTTTGGTAAATTGAATCACATCATGAGCAGTAATTTGCCCGTGTATCTGAAAAAGTAAGGTCTTCAACCAGTGCGTGCTGCCTGCCATTATGGACTACCGACTAGAGCATTGAAATAAACTAAGATCAACACAAAGAGCCATGGAAAGGAGAATGATGAAGATTAACAAAATGAATAACTGGAGAAACAACAGGATAAGAGTGGCAGCAAGTTTAAAGAATATTATCTGGAAAATAAAAAAAAAACCTTGAAATGGTCTTCCACAGTACATGGGTTTAGAAGGAAGGACAATAGTTGGAATAGCAAATTGACAGAGTAGTTACCATCATCATCATCATCATTTAGCATCCATTTTCTATGCTGGGTTAGATGGTTTAAATGGAACTGGTAAGCCAGAGAGCTGCACCAGGCTCCAGCCTGTTTTGGCTTGGTTTCTACAGCTGGGTGCCTTTCCTATGTCAACCACTTTACAGACTGTGCTGGATGCTTTTACGTGGCACCGCACCGGTGCTTTTATGTGGCACCATGCGGGTGCTTTTACGTGGCACTGCACGGGCACTTTTACATGATGCCACACAGACGCTTTGACGTGTCACTGCCCATGTCTTATAGTATTTGTTCTGGCTCTTTCCATTGAGCTCTTTGGTAAAACCAAGTGAAACTATTGCCCTGTTTAAAACCACTGATTGATCCTTGATTACCTTTAGCAGTGCTCACTCTATTGTAAGCTCAGGCCATTTCTCCAGCTTTAAGAAAACGAAAGTCCATAAACTGCTCCTCTTTCCCTCTCTGACTAAGTAGTAAAATTAAGAAAGCAAAGGAAGAGTCACAGGTTCTTGAAATGAGTGGGTGTTCTTGGTTAGGTCTGGTTCTCCCAGACAGAAAGGTGACAGAGGAAGGCGGTGGCAGCGATTGCAGTCGTAGTGATAGCGATAGTCCACTTTGAACTAATTGCAAAATTAGTGAGAAATACACCAGCAGAAGCCTCTAGAAGAAAATAAACAACAGCCAAAAGATGACAGATAAGTCACTATATAATAATAAGGAAAAATGTCTCAGAACTTACCGGAATTGGTTTCTGCTGTTGGAACAGCACAGATGGTTTCTGGGTGAAGCTTAATTCACTGAACCAGATGTAGAATTGTTTGACAAAGCTCTGTAAAAAATACATATGTGTATATGTTTATATATGTGTATGTATGTATATATGTATGTATATATATGTATGTATGTATATATATATATGTATGTATGTATGCATATATGTATATATATGTATATATATATATATATATACAAGGTGGTATCAAATATATATATAAAGGTGCAGGCATGGGTGCATGATAAAAAGCTTGTTTCCCAACCACATAGTTCCAAGTTCAGTCTCACTGCGTGGCACCTTGGGCAAGTATCTTCTACTATAGTGTTGGGTCGACCAAAACCTTGTGAGTTGATTTAGAAGACAGAAACTGAAAGAAGCCCATCATATATATATATATGTATCTGTATATATATATATATTTATACATATGTGTGTCTGTATGTCTTTATTTGTTGCCCCCACCCATCACTGCTTGACAACTGGTGTTGGTGTGTTTACATCCCCATAACTTAACAATTTGACCAAAGAGACCAGTAGGCTAAGTACTAGGCTTAATAAATAAGTCCTGAGATCAATTTGTTTGACTAAAATCCTTCAGGATGGTGCTCCATCATGGCTGCAGTTAAACAACTAAATCAAAATATATATATATATATATATATATATATATGTATATATATATATGTATATGATAGGCTTCTTTCAGTTCCATCTATTAAATCCACTCACAAGATTTCAGCCAGCCCATAGTAGAAGACTCATTCTTGTGTCTGGTTGTGTGTTATTTATGAAGTATATACACAAATAAAACTAGTCAACTCACAAATGAACTGTCCAGTTGGATGGTCACATTCTGGGGTTCAACTGTGTACTTAGGGAGGGCTGGTCGAATACATTGGGAATGGTTGTGGCTCTGTAATGGAAAAAAACATGGTCAGTAATACATAGATGTATGACGGTAAGTTAATATGTAGGTCAGTACGTACATACATACATAGGTGGGCAAGTAGGTAGGTAGGTAGGGAGGGAGGGAGGGAAACATGTAGGTATATGGGTGGGTAGGTGTGTAGCTAGATAGTGAGTAGGTATATTAGAAGGAAAGTAGATATGTAAGCTGGTGAGTGGCCAGGAGGTAGGTAGATATACAGGCAGGTATATAGGTACATAGATAGATGGATAGATTGGTAAGTAGGTATGTAGCTAGCTAGCTAATGGCTAGATATATAGGTAGGTAGGTGGCTAGCTAAGTTGGTAGATATATGGGTACATAGTTTGGCACAGTACACCACAATGTGGTGGTGGTCATTGTTGTCATCATCATCGTCGCCATCAAATGAAACAAAAAAACTGTTTTAAATAGAGAATTTATTTGCATAAAAATAAAAACATAAAACTTATTACTTTGAAAATGGTGAATACCATTATTTTTATATAATAAACTTTACATTAAATTTTATTTAAAAAAAAATTCTTTACCTTGCCGAAATCTACAAGCTTTTTTCATGAAACCACTGTTATGTTGATAAAGTCTTAACTATCTGGAACATGTCCATTGTTGTCCTGTGCTTGCAAACAAAGATCAGGCTGTCCTTTCCCTATTTGACTACAGCTACTAGAGCACAGTGGAGGCGCAATGGCCCAGTGGTTAGGGCAGCGGACTCGCGGTCATGAGCAAAAACACCTAAAGCTCCACGGGGCTCCTCCAGGGGATGGTAGCGAACCCTGCTGTACTCTTTCACCAAAACTTTCTCTCACTCTTTCTTCCTGTTTCTGTTGTGCCTGTAATTCAAAGGGTCAGCCTTGTCACACTGTGTCACGCTGAATGTCCCCGAGAACTACGTTAAGGGTACACGTGTCTGTGGAGTGCTCAGCCACTTGCACGTTAATTTCATGAGCAGGCTGTTCCGTTGATCGGATCAACTAGAACCCTCGACATCGTAAGCGATGGAGTGCCAACAACAACTAGAGCACAATATTGTTCATTTACTTAGGACTGATCTCATCACTATTTTGTAATGTATGATGAAGAATATAGTTTCAGGATGAGGTCATTATAAGACTGAAACATCTCTGGAGTTGTCTCCCATACTTGCCAAAAATTATTGAAATAATTTTAGTCATAAACTATATTGTTTATTTCCCCACTATGTAATTATTTCCAATTAGCTTTTTAAAAATACCTAACACTAAATATGTTAACAATCCATCTATCCACTCAAACCTACTCACTTGTCCATCCACCCATCAACCTATCTATTGACTTTCTCTCTCTCTCTCTCTTTTATCTATCAACTCTCTCTTATCTCTCCCTCTCCCTCTCTCTCTATCGACTCTATCAGCTCTCTCTCATTATTTACTGACTATTTCCCTCTCTATCTATATATATATATATATATATCAATTTACATATGAACTCTACTGTCCGCCCACCCTTTATACCTACCTACCTTTTTTTATCTACCTACATGCCTACTCACCTACTTTCCTATTTCCCTACCTCCTATCTATCTAACTACTATCTATCTATCTATCTATCTTTCTATTTTATTCTTTCATCACATAATTATTTCTAATTAACATTTTAAAGGTCAATGCATTGATAAATACGCTAATGATAATATAAGAAACAGAAGACAACAGTGCTTACCATAGTCTCAATGACAATAGTCAAATCCTTGCCACTAGGACTCACTAGAGATACATAACTCCCACCTTTTTTTAATTTGCCAACACCATTGTCATGTTTTAAATATTTCCATCCAATACCAGCAAAATGTGTTGTATGTGCTACAAGAGAGAAAATAAAAGAACATGGCTGTTATTGATGTCATTATTAGCTTTTTTGTTGTCAAGGCACACTGGACAAAATACTTAGCAGTATTTCTTCCAGTTATATTTTTTGAGTTCAACTTTGCCTTTCATTCTTTAGGTCAACAATGTGTTATCTTTTACTTATTCTAGTCATTGCACTGCAACCATGTTGGGACATCACCTTGATGGGTTTAGCTGAACAAGCTGACTCCAGTAATTGTTTGGTTTAAAGTTTGGTACTTATTCTATTAGTCTCTTTTACAGAACTGCTACGTTGCAGGGATGTAAACAAACAAAGACCCGTTGTGAGCACAGTGTGTGGTGGGGACAGGCAAATACTAAGCTATACACACATACACATACATAAATATATATAAATATATATATATGCATATAAATATATATATATGCATATAAATATATAATATATATATATATATATACATACACATCCATCCATGGACCCACTTGTCCATCCATCAATCCATTCATTAACCTATCTATTGACTCTGCCTCTTGACTCTCTCTCTATTGACTCAGACACTTTTCTGCTTAAAAATATTTGTAAGATCTGCAGGAGAGGTTGTTTGTCAAGAGCAGGACTTGCTAGTCATAAGATCTCATGACAGTATTTATTAATTGAAGAGATGACCTTCTTCCATACAGAAGTGGCAATTATCATATATACACATACATATATGTATGTATATGTGTGTGTATATATATATATATATATATCTACACACACACATACATATATACCTGCATGACCTCAAGAGGAGGAATAAGAAGTACTATCTTGAATGGTCAATCTTATCTAGAACCCCCCAATTTAGGGCTAATATTAGCAAGTGCTTATTATGCATTAGGGAATCCCTTTCCATTCTTAGGTCTTTTGGGCCGAAAACCTTGAATAAGTTTATCGAGGTAATCCCTTTTTGCAATCATAAATTTTCCTCCACCTTCCTAAAACTATATAAAAACAGAAATAAGAACAAAAATAATAGTATTAGTAGTGGTAATAATGGTAGTAATGATGATAGTAATGGTAATGATAGAAATAAAAATTAAAATAAAAAGACAAAAATATTGAT
>NC_068998.1:40561186-40562613 GCF_001194135.2 Octopus bimaculoides
ACTATTTATCTTGAACTTCTTTTGTTGGCCTCAGCGAATGAACTGTTGTGCTACGTCTCCCTATGTATTATTTTTTTTCTCTATATTTTTTCTATATATATATATTTTTTTTTATTCTACTGTAATTGTACCGGTCTCTAATATTTTTAATCAACTTTTAATCGCAGTTTATTTATTTATTTATATTATTCTATTGTATTTTTAATCGATTTTTTTATTCTTATGTATAAAAAATTTGACTTCCCTTTACTAATTTGGTTTTGTGGTCTATGTTGTACTTCTTATATGTGGTCATTGATGGGCTACGGCTTTTTGAGTCGATGACCTAATGGTTTTATTCTGCAATTAACTTTGTATATATATATATACCAAAGTAAGCACGTAAATGTAAGACAAGGTAGGAAAAAATAGTACTCGAATACAGCATAATCTACATGATAAATAATATGTGCATAGAAAATTTCATTAAAAAATATTCATTTTTCTGAAAGTTATGACCTTCCAAAATCGGGGGGTGGGTACAACTCTGTAGTTATGCCCTCGAATACCAGAGGTAGAGTAATATTGTAGTAAATCAAGGGGGCAAACTGTCAGAAACGTTAGCACGCCGGCCGAAATGCTTAGCGGTATTTCGTCTGTCTTTACGTTCTAAGTTCAAATTCCGCCGAGGTCAACTTTGGCTTTCATCCTTTCGGGGTCGATAAATTAAGTACCAGTTGCGTACTGAGGTCGATCTAATCGACTGGTCCCCTCCCCCAAAATTTCGGGTCTTGGGGTCTTGTGCCTAAAGTAGAAAAGAATGTTATAGTAAATCGTAGAATTAGCTCCCTTCGCATGAAAGTTCAGTGAGTGAGCTCCCTTGATTGTAACTAATTATCACATGCATGTTTGAAAGCTTCTAAGATTTGAGCTACAAGAATGTTCTGGAAAACTCCAGCATTCTCTTTATAAAATCAGCTCGCAAACCCAGAGATTTACTCTTAGCCATTCTCCACTTGGAGCCAGTCACGTCGTCGCTGTATCATATTCTTTTCTTCTCTTTTATTACATTTCTGCTTTTTCCTGCAAAGACTATCTAATTCTACTATTTATAAAACTAATTTTCATATTTTGTAATATTTGATTTAAGTAACTAAACTTTGTAATTCAGAGAAAATTAAACATATTTTTAATTAGCAATTTGTAGGTTTATTTCCTTCCTTCTTTTGTACAAGAAATTTCGTTACTCTGCCACACGCAGCTAGAACTCAAATTGTAATGATCTATATCTTTCCACCGTGGAGGCGCAATGGCCCAGTGGTCAGGGCAGCGGACTCACGGTCATAGGATCGCGGTTTCGATTCCCAGACCGGGCGTTGTGAGTGTTTATTGAGCGAAAACACCTAAAGCTCCACGAGGCTCCAGCAGGGGATGGTGGCGAACCCTGC
>NC_068998.1:40562623-40572494 GCF_001194135.2 Octopus bimaculoides
TTTATTGAGCGAAAACACCTAAAGCTCCACGAGGCTCCAGCAGGGGATGGTGGCGAACCCTGCTGTACTCTTTCACCACAACTTTTTCTCACTCTTATTTCCTGTTTCTGTTGTGCCTGTAATTCAAAGGGTCAGCCTTTTCACACTGTCATGCTGAATATCCCTGAGAACTGAGTTAAGGGTACACGTGTCTGTGGAGTGCTCAGCCACTTGCACGTTAATTTCACGAGCAGGCTGTTCCGTTGGTCGGATCAACTGGAACCCTCGATGTCGTATGCAACGGAGTGCCAACAATATCTTTCCACCAAACTATCTACTGACACATTTGGAATTGTTTTCTTCTCATTGGTCCTTTCAACTGATGTTTTTTTTTTTCTTATCATTGATAATAGGTTTAAAATCATATCATGTGAAATCGAAGAAAACCTTAAATCAAAAATCAAATTTTTTAAAATAACTGTAGTTAGAAGGAAAACCTATATAACCAGAATAAATTAATTAATGGTAAAATGAACCTAGAGTGAGGGTGTGAAGAACAACAGGTATTTCAGGTTCAAAGGGTTAACCATATGCCCATGTCTGCATCTGAGCTTTGTGTGAAAAGCGAAAAGTTATATTGCTTGCAACTGGAACACCTATGACTATATAGGTCTACTGTTTCGTAAAGCAGACAAATGATGAATGATATTCCATCCATTACCACTTTGACCATTTTTTTTTGAAGCACAGTGTACCTTAACACTATCCAGTGTGTTCTTCTTTAAGCCAGTAAAGTGAAATCTGAATAAATTTAGCTATTATTTCAAGCAGAGTGAGGACATTGGTACCAATGCTGGTTTTGTTGGTGTCATTTAACCCCAGCTCAACATTGATCCAGTACCAGACTTATGATCAAAGGTGTTCCAGCCATGACCATCCCACTTTTTATTTATTCAAACTTATTGTATTGATCATCAAATCTGTCATTTCTTTCTTAAGAGAGTAAGGTTGGCACGAAAGAGATTTGGCTATTATTTCAAGCATGAGGCTTTATCTAGCAATGACCAAAGGCATCTAATCTATCAATTCAAGCCAACACTGACCAGAAGTGTCAAACACTGACTAACAGCGATCGATGTTGACCTTCACTAACCAGCAGTGTCCAACATTGACCAAGACTTATTAACACTGACCAGCAGTTACATGCTAAAAAATATAGAAGAGAAATATTTACCGGTCATCCAAATTGGTGAATTGACTTCATAATGACCACTCCATGGTTCATATGCGGTCATTAGTCCACAACGGTTGTATGGTAAAGTGGAGTAGTAACTGGCAATGAGGTTCCAAGATATTGTACTGAAATAGAAAGACCGACAAGGATTAATGATGGTGATGGTGATGGTGGTCAAGATTATTATGATCATGATGACAATAATAACAATGGTGATGAGGAGGATGATGTTACCAGTGACGTTGATGACATAAGGAGGAGGACTATGATGATGATGACATTGATGATGTCACTGGTGATGTTGATGACAATGATAGGAAGAGGAGGAGGAGGACAATGATAATAGTGATGAGGTAGAGGAAAAGGAAGTTGACAACAATCACGATGATGATGATGATGATGGTCATAACAAAAATGATGACAATAACGAAAATAAAATTTTTTTAACAAAAGTACAGAAACACAAGTTTGAGGTGAGTATGAATGTATAATCAATTATGCAATTATTAATGTTGTTCTTGGGAATAGTAGACAATCTATGCCAAAATATACAAACAGAGATGGTCATGGCTGGAACGCCTCTGATCATAGGTCTACTCAGTCAGAGCTAACATGAGGCTGAATTACTACTAAACTTACTATGAGGGCAGACTTGACCAGTTACCTGGTTTTAACCCCAAAAACCTGATCCTTAAATGCCTACAACCAAGTCTACTCTGTCGAAAGTTTATAGACCAAGTTCTGTATTTAAGGAAGATAACTCAATATCTTTTCCCTTCTTACAGTAGCAACATGAGAAGTTATCCTTTCTGCCTTCCTTTTGCTCACCTGGCATCACTTTCTGATGCTGTGTGAAGGCTGAAGTCATATATATGTATTATATATATATATATTCATATATTTTTTGACAAACATAACTGAATGATTAATCAAATACTCAATTAGTTAAGTGGTTAAATAGTCAACCAATTGACAAATGATGATAATGAAGTGAAATAGAACCAGTGTGTGTTTATTATTGACATAATAACCCTCCTGAGATACTGGGTTGGGCTAAGAGTCCGTTTGTTTGTTTTTGTTTTTTTTTAAAGTGAAAATAAGAACTGAAAGTGACAAAAAGTAGAAGAGAAAGAAAGTCAGAGTTTTTGTAGAATTCTTAGAGAATAAATCTAATACTCACCTAGACATGTAACCATTGACATAATTTTGATTGAGAATCTGAAATAGAAAATTCAGAAAAAGAGAAATTATAATTTAATCCTTTCATGAGCTTCTACTGGTTTCACTCATTCTATGTAGCCATGTTGGAACATTGGTAGGAAAGTGAAAATAAACAGGCCCATGTAAAAAACCTTATTTCTGATAAGAATATATGACATAATATGATTAACTGTCACCATGTGATTGCCAACCCTGCAAGAAATAGCAACCAAATCGCCCTCAAATCACATCCTAGCATCTTCAAAAAAGAAATACTGCATCAGAAAAACTTAGCCTTAGATACTCCCAAAAAGAACAGGATGGTCATAGTTGGATTGTCTTTGATGACAGACTTATTCAATCAATGTTAACCTGAGACTAAACAACAACACTACAACAAAACATGGGAAGCCTTTCTCTATACAATTGCTTTCCCTGTTAGAAATATTAACCTTATCTCCCTCAAATCACATTCTACCATACATTAACAAAAACAGAACAGACACTTTAAATAATGTAGTCTTAGATACTCTTAAAGACTTAAAATAGATTGGAAGTACTCATGTAACCAGGAGAGGTTCAACAGGTTCAGACAATCCACATGTACACTCCTAGCAGTTCTATGCAAATATGATAATTAGCTAACATTTATTATAATTACATGTTTTCTGCAAATTAAATGATTTAATGGTTCAGACAATCCACATGTACATTGCTAGCAGTTCTATGCAAATATGATAATTAGCTAACATTTATTATAATTACGTGTTTTCTGCAAATTAAATGATTTAATGGTGGAGGTATTTTGATAATTGAAATCACCACCCCATCTCCAGTCAAAATCATGGCAACACCCATGGAATAATTACAGTCAGAGTGCTCCATGGTCATAGATTTTTCTTAATTTAGCTTGATCTAGGATTAAACAACATTCAATGATTACATTGTTGTTGTTGGCACTCTGTTGCTTACGACGTTGAGGGTTCCAGTTGATCCGATCAACGGAACAGCCTGCTTGTGAAATTAACGTGCAAGTGGCTGAGCACTCCACAGACACGTGTACCCTTAACGTAGTTCTCAGGGAGATTCAGCGTGACACAGTGTGACAAGGCTGACCCTTTGAATTACAGGCACAACAGAAACAGGAAGTAAGAGTGAGAGAAAGTTGTGGTGAAAGAGTACAGCAGGGTTCGCCACCATCCCCTACCGGAGCCTCGTGGAGCTTTAGGTGTTTTCGCTCAATAAACACTCACAACGCCCAGTCTGGGAATTGAAACTGCAATCCTATAACCGCAAGTCCGCTGCCCTAACCACTGGGCCATTGCGCCTCTACATTGATTACATTAGACCAGTGGTATCCTTTTCTTCACTATCTGGTTATTTCTAATGCAGGATATGCTTGATCAAGTCTGACCTAAGGCTATACAACAATAACAAGAGCTAATGCAAAATACTATTTCAAGCAATGTAAAATAGTATTGTAGCCAATCCAAAATGTTATTTCAACCAACCCAAAATATCATTTCAGCCAATCTAAAATGTTATTTCAACCAAAGTAAAATATTTCTTCCAATTCAAAATGCAATGCAAAATACTAAAAAAGTTATTTCAAACAATCTAAAATACTATTTCAATCATTCTATAATGCTATTTCAGCCAATCTAAAATGCTACTTCAGCCAATCTAAAATGCTACTTCAGCCAATGCAAAATGTTATTTCAACCACTGCAAAATGTTATTTCAACCACTGCAAAATACTGTTTTAACCAATGCAAAATGCTATTTTAACCAATGCAAAATGCTACTTCAACCAATGCAAAATGCTACTTCAGCCAATGCAAAATGCTATTTCATCTGATGCAAAATGTTATTTCAGCCAATCTAGAATGTTATTTCCAGTTAATGAATAAACTACAGACAATAAACTTACCCTGGCCCAGCATCCAGCGCCAACATTATTATTAAAAGTACTGTAATCCTCTGATGACCAGAGAGGTCGACCGGTCTTCATGGCTTTGTCAGTACTGACTGTACCAGGGTAATGGACACTACAAAGACAAATAGAAGATGATGTTGGGGTCATCATGCTATAATTGAATTCTTCATCATTATTATTAGCTTTAGGATTTTGTTTATTTTTGTTTTCACTTTTTCTGTCTTTTCCACATTGCCAGTCACATCACTATAACCATCATCATCATCATCACAAACATCATTATCATCATTACCCCCCTATCACTACACCTACCATCATCTAGATCTTCTCTATTGCCTATAGCAAGGTATATTATATCAAAACAAACTATATCACTCTCAGAATGGTAAACATTGAAAAATTATAACTCAAGCAGTTGTAATTTGGAGAATATTTGTAGAAACACACACATCATCATCGTTCCATGCTAGCATGGGTTGAATGTTTTGACAGGAATCTGATGGGTCCAAGGACTGCATCATACTCTAATGTCTGCTTTGGCACAGTTTCTAAAGCCTGCATGCCCTTCCTAATGCTAACCACTTTTCAGCATACACTGAGCACGTTTTTGTGCCACCAGCATTATTGAGAACTCCAAGCAGTTTGCAAGACTTTAAAACCCCGAGGAAGGTAGGAAGGCTTTCAGCTGGGGGATAATGGGGTTAAAGTATGAAAAAGGGAGTTCTTGTTGGTTGAGTGGAACAGTTACTTACACTGAACCTTTTAACATTCAGATTTCTTCATCAAACATAAAGCTTATTTATTGACATTATCTTGCATTAATCATACATTATCTTGTAGCTTCAAGATTTCAATGGTGTGTTTCTATATTTTTAGAATTACATTGTAGGGTAGGTGTGAGCTGTTGGATCTGGTCAGTTTTAATATGAAACAGGTAGAATATTTGGGCTGACAGAGAGATAGATAGGCAACATTTCTTTTTGCAATTTCCATATTTTCAACAACTTCATCATATATTATCCAAAACGAAAAGTTTTCCAGTGTTTTCTCTGAGAATGGTTTCATTCTCTTTGACTATTATTCTCTATCCACTCCCTTTCTTCACTCAATCTATCTCTCTAAATCTCTATGTATCTTCCCCCTCCCTCCTCTATGTCTTCTTAACTCTAACCATCCTCCTGTGTTTACTTTAGTCGAAGAAATCAACCCCTTGACTTATTCTTTGTAAGCCTAGTACTTATTCTGTTGGTCTCCTTTGCCGAACCACTAGATTACAGGGACGTAAATACACCAGCACTGGTTATCAAGCAATGATGGGGGAACAAACACTAACATATATATAAATATATATATATATATATATATATATATATATGACGGGCTTCTTTCAGTTTCCGTCTATCAAATCCACTCACAAGGCTTTGGTTGGCCTGAGGCTATGGTAGAAGACACTTGCCCAAGGTGCCACACAGTGGGACTGAATCCGGAACCATGTGGTTCGTAAGCAAGCTACTTACCACACAACCACTCCTTTTTTTGTGTGAAAAGATGCCTCCATCATTCTGAAGACTTTAGTGAAAACATTGGAAAAAATCTCCATCAAAACAGAGAAATTCCAACTTATGTGGGCCATCTGATCCGAAACTCTGTTTTCCAGAAACTCCTCCTCACCCCCTTCCAAAAATTTTGCCTACAAATTTCTTTGTAATTGTAATTTACATTGAAAGGTATTTATATAAAATTTCATTTGAAAATGCCTATTTTCCAGAAAGTTATGAGGGGGGAATTGTCAGGTCCTGTGAGTTTCCTGAAACTCTTCTCTCCAAACCCTCAGAAAAATTTTCCAACAAATCTTTACATATACTCAATCTACAGGATATAAGCGATTATTTGGTGAAAGTTTCATTAAAAAGTATCCATTTTTCTGGAAGTTATGAGGCAATAAAATGAGTGGGGTATTAAAAGTTAACGTTAACGGATTAACATCAACTTCTGTTATATTTTCAAAGAATTAACGAAGTTAACTTTTTGGTTAATGGATTAACGGTTAACAAAGTTAACTTTTCGATTAGTCATGGCCAGTGCCAGTGACAAGTAAAAGGCACCCAGTACACTCTGTGGAGTGGTTGGCATTAGGAAGGACATCCAACCGTGGAAACCAAGCCAAAACAGACTGGAGCCTGTTGCAGCTCTCAGGCTTACCAGCTCCAGTCAAACTGTCTTACCCATGCTAGCATGGAAAATGGACACTCAATGATGATGATGAAGGTGTGTGTGTGTGTGTATGCATGCACATGCACTTAATTCTATTTTACAGCAGTATAAACAACATATTATACCCAATGTAAGAAACAGCTGCTTGCAGTTCTTCATCCTTCAACATTGCATCTGCAATAGACCAGCCACCATCTGCTGCAACAATCTGTACATTTGACAGTCCGTTAGTGTTCAGACATTTCCGGAGAATCTGGCAAGTCAAATAAAAGTATGATATTTCTTTGTATGAGGCACAGGCCTAAATGAGGACTAGCATGTTATTAAAAAGAGATGTAATCAATGAAATTAGACCTTCAATAGGGGACAGGTGCATGAACAATGCTCTAGTTTTTTAATTCAGAATGAAGATACACAAACGTAAGTTGTCTCATCTTAAACACTCTTCATTCTGGAGTTGCTGCATCTGCATAGCCACACAAAACATAAAAATCCTGAAGAAACACCACACTTTGTCTGATGATTCTGCTAAGCCATCACCCTGAATAAGTATTCTATTTCACCAATCCCAAAAGGCTGATAGGACAAGTTGACCTAGGCAGGAGTTAAACTCAGAATGTAAAAAAAACTATAACTAAATACTGCAGCAGTTTTGGTTTAATACTCAAATGATTTTGCCAATTTACTGCCTAAGACTCAGGTTGACAAAATAAATACCAGTAACATGCTGGAGTCAATTAAATCAGCTATACCATTTACATCAAAACATATGAGAAATCCTTATTATTATCCCTGTTGGGTTATGAAAATTTGGGTCATTTTATTCCCTTGTGCCATGTTCCTATCCCTTAATAATTCATCCCTTCAGTTCTTCATTTAACTGCTCTTAGAGGCCTAGTAGAATAATCACGATTTTTGTTTCTACTTGAAGGACATTTTAAAAGCAAAAGTGTCAATTATTCAAACACTGACACATGGCTGGATTTAGACATGGTAAGGCCCTGAGCTATGGAATCCCATAATGGCCATATCTGAAAATTGGTAACAAAACTAAGACTGTGTAAGAACTGAACTTAGCAATAATGCTATCAAAGTGCATAACAATTCCATGTGTAAGCTCACAAACTTGTAATTTCTTTATTTTGGTTTCTGTATTAGTTAGAGGAGAAAAGGCAGCACTCATGGTTTAAACTAGGTGACAAATTAAGTGTACCACCCAAGAATAGAAATAGTTCATCCACCAGGCTTCCATACAATTTCAATCTACCCAATTTTACTCACAAGATTAGGGTTAAAATGGGGAAATGGTAAAAGACACTTGCCCAAAGTGCTGTGCAGTGGAATTGAACTTAAAACAACATGAATGTGAAGCAAACTACTTAAACCATAGAACCATTCCAGAAAATTATTACTCAAAGATAAATTACACTAAAACTATGAATAAAAAATAATTCTGAGATTTTAAAAGACCCTTTTCAGGCTCAAAGTCAATGATTCCCCCCAGTGGCAGTGTCTTAGAAAATTGTGATGGGGCATGGTGACATAGTCACCAGGCACAAGATTCTCATTAATTCACTTTTTCTTAGTCAATAATGTACTTTTTTCTGTACTCAATACGTAATAAAAAAGTTACCAGTAGATTCTTCTGTAAAAAATAATTATGATAAAATATGATAAAGTTGTTTTTTTTCCAACCACTGGTCAGACATACAGTTTGCTGGAAAGTTATAGTGGGGCCTGGGGAGAATATAGGTTGGGAAACACAGCTCTAAGTTATAGTTTGTTTAGCTTGTACCTAAATCCAGCACTGCACTTACGGTTCATTAATAAATGATTTAATAGCTCACATACTTAAATCTAAATACTGAAGGAGAAGAAAAAGAAATAAAAATATTTATATATACACACTTTGATATAATCTGCTGTGAAGGCACGTTCATTCCAGATCTGGAAAATAAAATATTTTAAATAGTCATTTGAAATATACAATAATCAAGAATAAAGTTTGTTTAATGACTCTTGCTATGCAATTAATGGCTTAGACGGGAGGTAATTAAGGCAGGATTTTTACAACCAGACGCTCTTCCTGCTGCCAGTCTATACCTGACTTTTCTATAAGGGATTTTTTTGCTTTTTTTTTTTTTCAAAATGAATTTGAAAGTGCAGAGCTAGTGGATGATTTGTTGACACAGGAAATATCAACAAACTTCAGTATTTGCAGCTTAGTGGAGATTGTAAACATTTACACACACACATATACATACAAGTAGTATACAGATATATATGCACACACACACACACACACAATGGACTTCTTTCAATTTCAGTGCCACGTGAAAAGCACCCAGGCCACTTTTATAAAGTGGTTGGCATTAAGAAGGGCATACAACCATAAAAACCATGCAAAATACAGACAGTGAAGCCTGGTGCAATTTTCTGGCTTGCTAGCACCTATAAAACTGTCCAACCCATGCCAGCATGGAAAACAGACATTAAATGATGATGATGATGCTTTGTACTAGTTATATAAGATATGTGTAAAAAGTATGAGGCTGTGTGGGAGTTGGCTATGGTATATAGAACTATGGAGATATGTAAGATGTGAGATATCACAAGACAGTAAATATAGAAAACTAATGTAAGGTGTGTATGTGTAAAGTTTGATAACACTTGTGAGGTGGAGATTTTCAAAGTTGCCATCAAAATTCAGTGAACTTCAACGAAGAAGTACATAGAGTCTATTTTGCCGAGTCATGATGATCGGTTGGAAGAGAGGAGGAAGAGGGGAAGAAAGGGTGAGGAAGAGAAAGGAGGAAGGGAGGGAAAGAAAGAGTGGGGAGACAGAGGGAAGAAAAGGGCAAGGAGGGGTGATGGGGGAGATGTGGGGAGCAGGAGAGGAAGAGGAAGACAATGACAATGATGATGGTGATGTGAAACAAGTTAGTGGGAAGAACAATAATTATAAGGATGATAAATGTGAATACCCGTCAGAGTGTAAGTATCTTGAGAGAAAAGCTGAACATTAGAAGCATCAGTTGTGGCGTGCAAGAGAGACGATTGCGCTGGTACGGACATGTGGTGAGAATGGAGGAGGATAGCTGCGTGAAAAAGTGCCACACCCTAACAGTTGAGGGAACCCGTGGAAGAGGTAGGCCCAGGAAGACCTGGGCTGAGGTGGTGAGGCAAGACCTTCGTACATTGGGCCTCACCGAGGCGATGACTACGGACCGAGACCTTTGGAAATGGGCTGTGCGTGAGAAGACCCGGCAAGCCAAGTAAGATCGTTGCCAGTGCCCCTGGACTGGCTT
>NC_068998.1:40572579-40576901 GCF_001194135.2 Octopus bimaculoides
AAAAGACACCATTTCGAGCGTGGCCGTTTTCGTGCGGGTGACACATAAAAGCACCCACTACACTCTCTGAGTGGTTGGCGTTAGGAAGGGCATCCAGCTGTAGAAACTCTGCCAAATCAGACTGGAGCCTGGTGTTGCCATCCGGTTTCACCAGTCCTCAGTCAAATCGTCCAACCCATGCTAGCATGGAAAGCGGACGTTAAACGATGATGATGATGATGATGATGAAATATGATGGTGTTCATGATGATGATGATGATGATGATAGATCCAAATGAAGCTGACCAAGACAACAATGATTATAATTATGATGATGATGATGATGTACATGATGCTGCAAGAAAAGAAGGAAAAGAACAATGAGGCAGTGATGACATGCCAGAACATGGTGGTGGTAGCGATGGCGGCGGCAGCGACGTCAACAGCAGCAGCTGCAGCAACAACAAGAAACAGCAACCAATAATAATACTCACCCCAACATAGTCCATGGTCAAATTGTGATGGGTCTTGGCACCAAGAATCCATTTAGTTACATAAGTTGCTGTCACCAAGGGAGTCTTATAAGGGCTCAAAGTTCCATTGCCAATCCAATAAGGGAAGCCCCAAGGTAGACAATAGAGTTTTATTGAAGGGTTTCTCTGAAAGATAATCAAAAAATAATTATATTAGAAAGAGATTACCATGTTTGGTAAATGATTGATTTTGTTGAAATGAGATCCTAATTTCCAGCAGACTTCAAGTTCTTACCTTTTTTGCTTCCTTAAGTAACCACCATTCATAACCTCGGAAATAGTTCTCTTCCCAACTGTTGTGCATATGGGATGCCTCACTGCCATCTGAAACAGGAAATGGTTATAGCAATTGATTTAATATTTATTTAATTAGTTCCTTAATGATATGGATGTCTTTCCTTTTTCTGTTTTTATAGATTAGTGTAGAGGAGGGACTCTGTAATCATGACCATCACAGGCCCTCCACTTACTGGTGAGATGTGTGTCTATGGACAACAAAGATGAAGATGGAACAATGAGAGGAAGGGTTCAATGGGGTGGATATTGGCAGAGTGTTTAGCTATATCTCAAGACTGCCAGGTATAGCAAGGAGGGGACAGTTGTGTCTGATGCCCCCAACTTTCAGCCATAAGGATGGACATATACATTCATTCATGTGTGTATGTATGTGTGTGTGTGTGTGTGTGTTTGTGTACATATAGGCATAGGAGTGACTGTGTGGTAAGTAGCTTGCTTACCAACCACATGGATCTGAGTTCAGTCCCACTGCGTGGCACCTTGGGCAAGTGTCTTCTACTATAGCCTCGGGCCGACCAAAGCCTTGTGAGTGGATTTGGTAGACGGAAACTGAAAGAAGCCCGTCGTATATATGTATATATATGTGTGTTTGTGTGTGTGTGTCTGTGGTTGTCCCCCCAACATCGTTTGACAACCGATGATGGTGTGTTTACGTCCCCGTAACTTAGCGGTACGGCGAAAGAGACCGATAGAATAAGTACTAAGCTTACAAAGAATAAGTCCTGGGGTCGATTTGCTCGAGTAAAGGCGGTGCTCCAGCATGGCCACAGTCAAATGACTGAAACAAGTAAAAGAGTATATATACACATATATCGTCATCATCAATTAACATCCATTTTCACAGGTTTAAGGACCCAATGCTAAACTATATATGCACTGTGACTTGCTGTTTGTAAATAAGTGTAAGGGCCCAGTGTATTATTTGCTCAAGGACTTACAATTCTGTCTCAACCCTAACCCTCTCAACAACTGTTGGGAGCTGAAGTATTTTGTGGCCTTCATATGGTGAGGAACCCAGTCTTTGGGAAGCTGTTTTCACCATGTTATGAAGATTGTGAGTCCTATTATTAGCTGTGAGTCTGAGGGTTTAGTTGTTCGTTGTTTAAGCTATGACAAGGTTAGGTGGCTGGAGATATCCACTCATCTATGATATTAACTCACCTGTACTTTGAGCATCTCCACCAATTTCTACTTTCAGAATCTGCAATGAAGCTCCAAATCCTGGCTGAGGTTGAAAAAAATAGGAAAGAGAAAAGAAGTTTCATTAGAATATTTAATCAGATAGCAATTACACTATGTAACCCAATTTTTGTCCTTGGATAGCAATTGTTATTTACTTTTTACTTACTCCTAGAAAGTATGAAAAATGGCTAATATTTCCTTCAAACTTTGCTTTTGTTACATTTATTCAAACCCCAAAGAATCCCTCTCAACATATGGCTCAACCACCACTTGACAACTGGTGCTGGTTTGTTTACATCCCCATAACTTAGCAGTTCAGCAAGTGAAACTGATAGAATAAGAACCAGACTTCAAAGAAAAAACATAAATGCTCATGTAGATTTGTTTCACTAAATCCTTTGAAGGTGATGCCACAGAATGGCCACAATCCAATGACTAACTGAAATAAGTAAAGATCTCCATGTGTTTCTTGAAAAACAGGCACACCACATGTCTATGTGTCACAAGAGACAAATAAAAGGGTTAGCAACAGGAAGAGCATCCAGCTGTAAAACACTGTCACAGAAAACTCATCCCAATCCATGCCAACATGGAGAAGCAGACATAGCCATGGCTGTATGCTAAGAAGCTTGCTTCCCAACTATGTGGTCTTGGATCAAGTCCCACTGAGCGACATTCTGGGTGTCTTCCACTATAGTCTCAGTGGAAAACCATGTCTACAAACCACTACTACACCTGTTTACTATCAAGGAATTGCTGCAGATGTCACAGACTCAGTGCATGTCTGTGTGTCTTTGACCATAACATGCCCAATCATCTATGCAGTGGATGTTGACAGTAAATTAAGTTTATTTGATACATGTCCCTCTCACAAAAAGCAGAACAGATACTCCAGTCTAGTAAAATGTGAATTGGAGAAATGCATGCTTTGACCAGGTTCATGATAGAGACAATATAGAAGATTATGTATTACATCCGTTATACAGATATAATTCATAATAGATGACTGTGGCAATGTAGGCACCCACCATTTATGCTTGATCATTCAGCCAATTTTTCAGTGAGATAGACTACCCATCTTGTCACTCATCTCAGGTCTTCTCCGCTTGGAGATCTGGACCAAATGAGACCCCAAGTAAGTTAACTGGTCCCTCTGTGCAGCATCCCATGATGCTGCTGGATGGCATGGATCAGCCTAATCAAGTGCTAATAATGATGATAATAATAATAATAATCTTTACAAGTTTTTGGCACAAAGACCGTAATTTTGGAGGAGGAAGAAAGTCAACTGCATCAACTCCAGTGCTCAGCTGGTACTTATTTAATTGACCCTAAAAGGATGAAAGGCAAATTTGAACTCAGAACATAAAGATGGATGAAATGTTGCTAAGCATTTTGCCCAGCATGCAAATGATTCTGTCAGCTCACTGCCTAATAATAATAATAATAATAATAATAATAATAATAATAATAATCCTTTCTACTGGAAGCACAAGGCCTCAGATTTGTAGGGAGAGGACTAGTCAATTACATCAACCACATTGTTTCACTAGTACTTAGTTTATCAACCCCGAAAGGATGAAAAGCAAAGTCGACCTCAGCAGAATTTGAACTTAGAATGTAGCAATGGGCAAAATACCGCTAAGCATTTCATCCAATGTGCTAATGATTCTACCAGCTCACCGCCCTCCTAATAATAATAATAATAATAATAATAATCCTTTCTATTAAAGCACAAGGCCTGAAATTATGGGGGAGGGGTTAAGTCAATTACGTCAACCCCGGTACTTAACTGGTACTTAATTCATTGAACTCAGAAAGTAAAGACAAGTGGATAATAATGATGATGATATTAATAATAATAATGGTTTCAAATTTTGGTACAAGGCCAGTAGTTTTAGGGGTGGGAGTAGTGAGCTGATATCATCAACCTTAGTACTTGACTGGTTTTATTTTATCAACCCCAAAGAGATGAATGCCAAAGCAGAGCTTAGCAGGGTTTGAACTCAGAATATAATGTTTGAGTCCCAATTTCTTTTTCGCAGTAACAACAACAACAAACAATGAAACTTACCTTGAATAAATAATCAAGTATTTCATTCCTTTGTTTTTCAGGGTAGTTTACAAGGAGTTTAGAGGTTGCCTAAAATAGAATAAAGAAACAAAGGGGAACATTATAATAGACAGGAGGACATTATGAGAGAGAGAGGCTGAGTATGATTTGTCTCTTTTGTTAGTGACTGGCTTCAATTCTGCAAAAAAAACTTAGATAAACTGTGAAGAAAAACGTACACACATACACATGTATGTAGATACATACATACATATATA
>NC_068998.1:40577443-40582974 GCF_001194135.2 Octopus bimaculoides
TACATGTACATATATATGCATATACTCATATATATATATATATATATA
The DNA here is from genome assembly GCF_001194135.2 of Octopus bimaculoides. Classification (NCBI taxonomy): domain Eukaryota; kingdom Metazoa; phylum Mollusca; class Cephalopoda; order Octopoda; family Octopodidae; genus Octopus; species Octopus bimaculoides. The sequence continues at coordinate 40,577,492 of NC_068998.1, forward strand.
TACATACATACTAAAATATACATACATATAAAGGAGTAAAGACCCCTTCGGTCATGAATGACCATGGGATTGTATATCTAGAAAGCTCCCCTCTGAAGCACAGGTCCAGGCAAGATTCTTTCTGGAAGACCAACTGTCACCCATGCATACCAGTCTTCCTTCTCCATGCCACCGATGTCGTCCAAGAGAAAGGCAAAAGCTAATACACCTTGGCACCAGGGACATCACAACTGGAGCAACATGAAATGAAATGTCTTACTCAAGAACCCAATACACTGCCCAGTCCAGAAATCAAACTCGCACACTCACAATTGTAAGCCCAACACTCTAACCACTGAGCTATGCACCTTCATACATACATACCTACGTGTGTGTGCGCCATGTGTGTATGTATTTACACACATATACATACAACTATGTATACTACAATATAGATATGCACATAGTACACACACACACACACACACACAAGCAACAAATTAGCAAAGTCATTAAGCATTGGATGGAATGCCTGTATTAGTTTGAAGGTTCAAACTGTCCTAGATTCCTGCCAACTTCGGATCTTTTCTGTTTGACTTCACTTTTTGAAATTTTAAAATTAAGTAAAATTCACAAATCTGGTATATTGATGTAATTTTTCACGCTGAATCTGATGTTATTATTCACTTGTTCTAGAAAAATTTCAGAAAAATGTTAGAGATTTAAAGTTTGATCATTTTTACCCAATCAGAAAACATGATTTGGAGCTGGCATTTTGTGCGTGATGACAACATTACGACGACAGAACATTCAACGATGAAAATTTTAATAAGTTTTAATGAATAAAGTCATATGAAATGCTGAAAAATTACAAAAAAAACAACTGAAAATCAACGTTGATTACAATGAACGTTAAATTATAGAAAACAAACTAGTTCAGTGCATGTAAACAATACATATTTTGTAGCGAAAATTCAAAACCGTAACTTTGCGATGCACACAAGGAGTTTGTCAAATAAATTACAATTTTCGGCACTATCATGCTATTAGCTGTCAGAAGTGAAAGTGCTCACTGCTAGTGAAGTATCTGTCTGTCTGCCTGCCTGTTGCTGGCCTGTCGATTCTTTGGCTACTGACAGCTAATACCATGACTGGCCGGAGCGAGCTATATGTCTGTCTGTCTGTCTCTCTATCTATCTATCTATCTATCTATTACTCGAAAGTTCGCGCGTCCGCGCTAGCTAGTCGTGAGTAGAAAACACAAATTTAATATAAAAACATATTTCCTGAAATTGCAAATTATTTAAAATATAAAAATATAATTTTCAACAGAGAGAATTTATCAAAATAGAAAACAAATGAAGTTTGAATTTTAAAAATAATAGGATCGACCACTCACGACTAGCTAGCCCGGACGCGCGAACTTTCGAGTAATAGATAGATAGATAGACAGACAGACAGACAGACATATAGCTCGCTCCGGCCAGTCATGGTATAAGCTGTCAGTAGCCAAAGAATCGATAGGCCAGCAACAGGCAGGCAGACAGACAGATACTTCACTAGCAGTGAGCACTTTCACTTCTGACAGCTAATAGCATGATAGTGCCCAATTTTCTTATCTCCTGTGTCACATAAACTCGCAGAGAAACGAGTCAACCATAGAACGGTGAGTTCCAAGCAGACAAGCTTGAAAACGTCCAGGAAAACACTAATGAAACCGTTCGTGTTTCAGTCGGGTAAGCAGACGACACAACAGCTTCGCTCGTTACTATGGAAACAAGTACCAATATGTCTGTGGCTTTCGAGCTAGAATTAACCAAATTTCGCAAACTTTAAAAGTTACTAACATTTTACAACAGTTCTTGGATTCTGTTCTTTTTTTTATTGGAAAAGTGAGGCACCTAGAAGTTGTTAATAATCTCTACCCCTGGAAAACTGGCCGATAAAAATAGTAATGCAACGTGCTTCTTAAAATATTGTTCACTGCTACATCTGAATGAGCAAAGCTGCGTGACATATTTTAAATAGCACCAAAATTAAGCATGTGATACCGAAGACAAATTCGTATAACAATTAAATGTATAGCAGTAACTATGTATGCTTGTGTACAGGGATACCTACACAAATGTTCCCCTCGATTTTGTTTCTTCATAACTCCCAGAAATACATATCTGCTTGTCTTTAAGAGAGCCATAGACTAAGCGAGAGATAGAATAGTAAATGAGGAAGATAGTATTCACTCAAGCGTAGCAAGTGTCAGGCTAAAAACTTAAAACAATGACAAGATGAAAATACCCAATTTTAAGTAAATAAAACTTCCGGGTTTATTAGCTCGAGTATGCTAGTGTCTATGTTACTACTAAATGTTTATGCAACAAGCGCCCGTTTCTATTTATTCACAGCAAGCGACTACTTTGATCTATCGGAATAGGCCTGACTAGGGACCAAACAGCTATAACAATTATCTTTCTTATCTATGCACTCTTTGTATTTTACTCGTTGCACCAAGTTTAAAATATGTAAACATGTATTAACCGTATTATTACTATTGATTACTAACACTATTGTTACGACAGCGAGGACGACTAATCATTATCAACAAAATGTAATTTGAACTTCGTATCAGTAGAGTGGAAAGACGATGGGATTAATATTGGTACGGAGCACTTTTAAAATGTTCACCGTCCAGGAAAAAACTTAGTTTTCTTATGCGAGTCATGTCCTTGGGATCGATAAAATAAATATCACTAATATTGTTTCCTCATAAAGGTACTACTAAAGCAGCGTGGTCCCGAACGCGCAGTCGCGCGTCGTGAGTGGTCGATCCTATCCCTATCCCTAACCCTAACTCTAAACACGTATTCATTTGCACGCGCACTTTTTGTAGCATCTACCACTCACGACTGGCTAGCGCGGACGCGCGACTGCGCGTTCGGGACCACGCTGCTTTAGTAGTACCCCTCATAAATCCATGATTCCCTTTAAAGTATGTCGTCGAAAGAGTTTCCTCGCGGTCACTCCACCAGCCAGAAATAGGAAATAGTCAATTCTCCCTAAAATTACCTCCTACTACCTCAAAGGTGCAGACTCACGAATAAACTGTGTGTGTGTGTGTAAAAATGCAAGGTAAAATTAATTTCCACATCCTTCATCAAAATAATGATGTTTTTATCATAGATACAAAGTCTGACATTTGGAGGAATATGTTGGTCAACACCATCGATCCCAGTACTTGAGTATTATTTTACTGGCCCCGAAAGGGTGAAAGGTAAAACTGACTTCTGAAGAAGTTGAACTCAACGTAGAGCCGAAACTTCTAACATTGCCACTAAGTCACGCATCGTGGAAGAAATCGACTCGTATTTTGACTATTAAATCACGCTGATGTCAACTTTGTCTTTCGACCCTCAGAAGAGGGATAAGACGAAGTACGAGCAAAGTAGGGAATCGATTTATACGATAATACATTCTAAAATGTGAATAAAGCTATAGAAAGCCCAGAAAGTGTGCTCCAGGTTTTGTTTCAGAAAAATGGATATAGTTGAATTAAATCTTCTACAAATACGCTTGTGTATGAATATGCACACCATCCGTTTTCGCGGGTGTGCGTATTCTTTACCTTCGCCGTAATATGTCAGTATGTATGTGTACGAGCTCACTAATTTTTTCTCTGCTTTTTTCATATTAAATTCCGAGGTCCAGATGGACTATATGTAATCTGAACCTTCCCCCCCCCCCACCTTTTTTTTTTTTACACGGAATCCCACGTTTTAGGCTATGGAGATTCCGATTCTGAAAAAAAATTGTTTGAAAAATTTCAACCCCCCACCCACCAAGCAGGCTATTTACATGCTAGAAATAACAGCCAAATCTCACAAAACTAGTGTTAGGGTTAGGGTTACGGTTAGGGTTTGAGTTAGGGTTAGGTTTACCCTGTGGATCTATATAAAAACCGGGTTGTGGGGGGGAATCGAAATTTTGAAATTGAGATTTTTGAAAACTTTTTTTCAGAATCGGAATCTCCATAGCCTAAAACGTGGGATTCCGTAAAAAAAAATAATAATAAGGGGAGAAAGGTTCAGATTACATATAGTCCATCTGGACCCTATATTTTATTGACAGTATATCAGAAGGGTGAAAAGCATAGAATTGAACAGATCTTAATGATTTTTTAACAAAATATAGTGATACTCACGCCTCCCCCACTTAGGCCACCGATTCCATCAAAACGACGACCAGTCCCATTAGTTTGATCAACATTGTAGAGCTGGAAGCTTGATGCCGTTGCTGTGATCAACAAGAACCATAACATAAATAACGTCGAACACGAACGACCTAAAAAATAATGGTTCGATCTATACATAATCCTTTGTGAAGCGTCACCCAGAGAAGACAGTTTGAGTTTGTGAAGTAAATGACAAAACAGGAAGGTCGGTATGTTTATATATGATGTCTGGGTGTTCGTGTGTGAACATAGAAGATTATACAATTAGAAAATATTGCTTTGTAGCGTGTGTGTGTGTGTGTGTGTGAAGGAGAGAAAGAGAGAGGTCGGAAGCAGATAGATGTGTGCGTATATTTTGTACATGCGTTTAGGGAAGCGCGTGCACACATACATAAAAAATATATATGAATGTGTGTATATTATTTGCATCTATATATGTTTGTGTATTTGTATATATGTGTGTGTGTCTGTGTATGTATTGCTATATGGAGTCTGTTTTGCATACATATTGATATGCATATATAGTACGTGTGTATATACGTGCGTGTGTGTATGCGTATAGTGTGTTTTGTGTGTGTGTGTGTGAGAGAGAGAGAGAGAGAGAGAGAACTTTGAACTTTCGTTTAAAATCTGTTCAGAATGATAATTTCTTTACAGTGGCAGAAATAATTTTATCAAACATTTTTCACATAACCATTTCCGTGAAAAGATAGAGGATTAAGACACAGAGACCCTAAACACTTAAAAGGTTTTGGTGCCCCTCAAGTATATGTAAATGGGGTACTATTCAAGAAGACGAAAATGGTTCAAAATGTAAACAAAAATAATTCAAAATATAAACAATGATAAACCATAAAATAAATTTTTATTTTTCAAAATGTAACAAAATTCACAATAAGAAGGAAAATAATGTTTATTTTTGTATGCTTCCACTTTATTTATATTTGAAAAATTTTCTCCGTTTTTTTTTTAATTGCAAAGTGTTCGATGATATCGTTAAAATTAATTTTCTGTAAAATTTTTGCTTCTATACTTAGTAGAGATAAAGCATTACGAATATCATTTTAGCAAGTTTGAAGTGATTTCTTTCGTGCCATAAACCATTTTCATTTCTTTTTTTTTTTTTGCCCACAAGGGGCTAAACATAGAGGGGACAAACAAGGACAGACAAAGGGATTAAGTCGATTACATCGATCCCTAGTGCATAACTGGTACTTAATTTATCAACCCCGAAAGGATGACAGAGAAAGTCGACCTCGGCGGAATTTGAACTCAGAAC
>NC_068998.1:40582998-40583545 GCF_001194135.2 Octopus bimaculoides
CTTAGTAGAGATAAAGCATTACGAATATCATTTTAGCAAGTTTGAAGTGATTTCTTTCGTGCCATAAACCATTTTCATTTCTTTTTTTTTTTTTGCCCACAAGGGGCTAAACATAGAGGGGACAAACAAGGACAGACAAAGGGACTAAGTCGATTACATCGATCCCTAGTGCATAACTGGTACTTAATTTATCAACCCCGAAAGGATGACAGAGAAAGTCGACCTCGGCGGAATTTGAACTCAGAACATAAAGACAGACGAAGTACCGCTAAGCATTTCGCCCGGCGTGCTAACGTTTCTGCTAACTCGCCTCCTTCAACCATTTTCATTTCTGTGGTACCCTCGTCCCTTGATCCCCTAAGCACGTGCTTAGGTTGATCCAACGCTGGTTGTTGTGGTTGCCAAGTTTGTTTGTTTGTTTGTTTGTTTTTCTTTTTAAACCAAATTCTAGAAACTGGTTTTTTTAAATTTTTATTTTGGTTATCTTTATAACGTGTTTCGCTTTCGGAATTTACCTCACTTATTTTTTTTTTTTTTTTTTTTTTTT
>NC_068998.1:40584431-40585924 GCF_001194135.2 Octopus bimaculoides
GAAGCATATTGGCAGTAGCTAATAAACCTTTCATACAGTTCAGGCAGATGTTAACGAAATTATTAATGGAGATTAAATACGCTTTACACCGCTTCAACTGCCAAAGGAGTAAGTGTAAACAGCTGAATACTTATCAGTGATTGGTTGAAATTATCGAAATAAGACAATTTTTTACATGAAATAAATTCGAATACAAAAATTTTTTTCTGTTCTATAACACAAAATAGATAAGTATACGAAGTTTGAAAGTCTTTCGGTACCAAAAACACCACATAAAACATTAATGAAAACTGGTGCCCTCGTTTTGAACAAGATCCAAGTGAAGTATCACGACTAAACTAACTTAACACAGATTATAATTTTTAAATTTTACTCTAAATATGGATTGTATAAGCTTTTAACAGCGAAATAATACAAAATGAGAAATGATCTAATTATAAATCTCACAGAGAGATATAAGCAGCAGTGTTATGATAAAGCAGTTGTTTACTGTCAACTTAATGTGACAGACCCGTTAAGGGAATCATACTGCTGCTATTTAGCCCTAGGAAGCTAGACCGCTTCCTGTTGGCCTTGACACATTTTCTGTGTCCTTATATTTGTGAAGGGGAGACAAACTTCCCCGCCCAGCTTTAGTCTGCATTCAGGGACATGTTTCTGTGTCATTGCTCGTCATCAGCCTGAAGTAGCCAACCAGCTGGCTACATTCACTGCTGCTTATATCTCTCTGTGAGATTTATAATTAGATCATTTCTAATTTTCTAACCAGAATGTGTTTTCACTGAAAATATATATATTTGTGAAGGCTAGACGGGTTTTTTTCATCCAGCTGGCCGGCTACTTCAGGCTGATGACGAGCAATAACTCAGAAACATGTCCCTGAATGCAGACTGAAGCTGGGTGGGGAGATTTGTCTCCCCTTCACGAATATAGATTATGGTGTACCTGTGCATAGGCATGTGTGTACACTGATGTATTCAAGGGTTTCGTTCATTTATGAGTTGATCTCTTAATTTCAAATACATATAATGGTGATACTTTAAAAAAATTACTGCAGTTCAATTAAAAAGAATGGTTTAGCAACATATTGTAAGCCACACTTTAATTTGTGAAAAAATTTATCTTCGCGCAGGGCATGCATTCCTATTCTGAATCCTTTTTTTACATTATTTTTTGTGGTCTTGTTTTTGTTTTTACTCTCCATGCACTTTCTTAGGGATGGGGAGTTTACATATTGGTATGGGTTATTTTTTTTTTAGGATGGTAGTGTTAATGTCTTTAAGTGTGCGTGTATGTGTATACATGCATATGTGTGTGTTTACGTTGTATGTTGACAGCCATCAGCTCTTCTATCCAAAGTGTTTTTTTAACCCTATATTTACATGCTATTATTAAACGCTTGATCTAGTTTCATAGTTAAGCTATTAAAAACAAATTATTTCACATTCTCTCAAAGTTTGACACAAGCAATATATAATTCTTGCAGGCAACAC
>NC_068998.1:40585979-40589943 GCF_001194135.2 Octopus bimaculoides
TGTGAGTTCATTACCCATGGGCAGCCTTCAACTTTTTTTTTTTCCATCCAAAGGCTTCTTTTTTAACCCAGTGGCAAGCTGGTAGAATCGTTAGCAGAAGGCGGCGAGCTGGCAGAATCGTTAGCACGCTGAACGAAATGCCTAGTGGTATTTCGTCTGCCATTACGTTCTGAGTTCAAATTCCGCCGAGGTCGACTTTGCCTTACATCCTTTCGGGGTCGATAAATTAAGTACCAGTTATGCACTGGGGTTGATGTAATCGGCTTAATCCCTTTGTCTGTCCTTGTTTGTCCCCTCTATGTTTAGCCCCTTGTGGGCAATAAAGAAATAAGTATTTACATGCTGTTATTTACAGCTTTATCTTTACCAGGCAAAATACTTAGCAGCATTTTGTTCGTCTTAATGTTCTGAGATCAAACTCTGCCAAGGTCAACTTTGCCTTTCATCTATTTGTGGTCACCAAAATAAGTACCAATTTGTGCACCAGGGTCAAGATTATTGACTTACACCCTTCACCAAACTTGCTGGCCTTGTGCCAAAATTTGAAATCATTATTTATAGTTTTAACTTATGAAAATGAATTTTTTTATGTCCCCTCAAAGTTTCCAAATTCTTATGGCATAAATAAATTCCTATTGACAAAAAAATGTAGTTAAAGTATAATAGTTAAATTAGGGAGTTAATGAACTTGTTAGTAACAGAAGGTTTCTCACTAAGGGACAAAAGACTAACTGTTCTAAGTATAGGAAAGATATGCCCTACTTTGTCGTAGTGAGATATGAACACTGAATGTACAAGGTGTCCACAAAGTCTGGGTACATGGGGATTAATACATACTTTAAGAAATTATAATTTCTTATATTTAATTGTTTACGTTATGATTTTATTTACTCCATGTACCCAGACTTTGTGGACACTCTGTAGATCTATGGAAAATGAAGAGAAATGACACAATCATGATTTGTTGGATTAGTATGAGAGATTAGCATGAGAGATTAGCATGAGAGATTAGTATGAGAGATTAGCATGAGAGATTGAGCATCAGTGTCTTATTGTTGGTGTTATTGATATTGTTTAGTATCAGGTCAGCTCTGATCCAAATGTTACCAATCTAGACTCTTTTTTTTGTGTGGTGGGGTGGGGTGCTTAGCATATTTAGGACAATATTTTCGAATATGTATTTTGTTTTTAACCCTTTGGCATCCAGATTACTCTGTCAAATGTAATGTTTATTTATTCACATTGTTATGAATCAATCATGCATTATCTTGTACCATCAAGATTTCAATGATATGATTGTTTATTTTTAGAATAACATTGAAGGGTAGGTGTGAGAGGCTGAATCCAGCCAGTTTGGACGTAAAAAAGGTAGATTATTTTGGCCGGATTTGGCTGGTTTAAGAGTGTAATATGAAGGAGATTTGGAAGCTAGAAAAATAGTAAGCAAGTGAAACAGTCATATGAGGGCCTCTCTTCATTTCATGAGTCATTGTAGATTAAGGGCATCAAGCACAGTGGACAGGGTAAATAACTGTGCTTGTATGGACTAGGAGTGCTGAATGTAAAATGTCATGTGTACTATTGGAAGTTGATACTTATGAAAAAGGAAGTGAACTCAAATATTAGTATGTTGGTCTTCATAGATTATGAAGACCAAAGCAATTGATGGTATGTGATGAGTAAGGCAATTTTTTGCCAAAAAGTTAAAATTCATAAACACATTTGTCTGAAGATTGAAACCAAAGATATTGTGCTATAATAAATTTCCACAATAGTTATTTCATTAAATTGTTTTGATACCACTTGTATATCATAAAATAATCAAAACTAAAGTGAACTACCTAATGTTTATGGACTTATTAATAATAACAAGGTTAAAATGAGGTTAAAATTTGTCAATAAAGTTAAAAAATAAGTATGAAAATAAGGTTAGAATCAAGCAATTTTTAAGGTTAAAAAGAATTGTCTAAGTTATGAGTTACAAACCTGTCTAAAGACTGCTTAAACATTGATGATAAAATTGCAGTTGTTGTTGATGATGATGATGACGACAACTACGTGTTTAATGGTGTGTGCATTTATGTACATACATACATACATACATATATTTTGGGCACAAAGACCTATCTTCAGAAGGGAACAGTCAACTTTGCCTTTAATCCTTTCAAGGTCAATAAAATAAGTACCAGTTGAGGACTGGAGTCAATGTAATCAACTGACCACCTCTCCTGAACTTGCTAGCCTTGTGACAAAATTTGGAACCAACCTCTGTCAGTATGTGTGTGTTTGCATGCGTGTGTCAATAAGCTGTATGGATATGTCTACACTGATTCTATTGATTGAACTATCAGGCCTATCTGAGGCACGTTGACCAATTATGGAAGTAGGTTCCCTTTACAGTATAATTTCTTTTAATACTCTACTGAAGTAATACTCACTAATACTTCAAGCTGTCTCCATGTAACTTTCAGAGAGGTTTGCACATGTTACCTTATATGGTGTATTGTATTTCCATATTTGCTGTTGATGTATTAGTTTGTGATAATATCCTGCAATCATTTTTATAGATGTACCTCCCAAAATCATAGCTACGTCAATGCACAAGGGTGAGTCAGAAAATAATGCAACTAACAATTGCATTATTTTCTGACTCACCCTCATAAATTATCAGTCTGGTGAATTGCCTGTCGTATATATGTATATATATATGTATGTGTGTGTATATGTTTGTGTGTCTGTGTTTGTCCCCGCAACATCGCTTGACAACCGATGCTGGTGCGTTTATGTCCCCGCAACTTAGCGGTTCGGCAAAAGAGAACGATAGAATAAGTACTAGGCTTACAAAGAATAAGTCCCTTTGCTCAACTAAAGGCGGTGCTCCAGCATGGCCACAGTCAAATGACTGAAACAGGTAAAAGAGTAAGGTTTTGATACTGAGTTAAGTTTGTCAGATGATTTTCATAACCCTGTGGCATTTAAACTGCCCATATCCAGTCCAAATATTCTCTCTCTGTTTTATGCTTAAACTGGCTAGATCCAACCTCTCACACCTACCATACAGTGTTATTCTAAAAATAAGCAATCATATTATTGAAATCTCAAAGCTATGAGATAATTCTCAATTAATTCAAAACATTGTGAATAAATAAGCATTGCATGTGAATGCTAAAAGGTTAAACCTGTTGTTATCATACTACATACTAGCTTATTTTATTATTATCTTTATTCCCAAAACTTTTTATGTTATGGAGGGTATATTCCATCCATCTACATTATTTTTTAGAATATTGTCAAACTTCATACACTCTGAACCTATCTGTAATCAGATAAAAACATTTGGGAGATAAAATATTGAGTGTATTTTTAATGTACTTGAGATTGATGCATTTGTTACACATTCTTTGTTACTCTTATAAGGGCTGCCTTTAAGATTTTCAGTTTGGCAGTTTCCAACATAGCAGAGTTTTTTTGTCTTTTTTGTCTGATTACCCATGGGTTAACCTTGGGTTTCTGAAATGTGAATGGAATGTGCAGTTGGAGTGTTCCACTGATAGTTACATTCTCTACCTCATTATTTGGTACAGGTGATCTCCAACTGTGGTATCTAAAGAGATGGTCAGTAGTGACTTTTTTTTTACCATCAAATATAGAATTTTCTGTGTGGTATCTTGTACACATCAGATGTTCCTCCATACTCACCTGACTTACCATCTCTGGATTTCCATCTGTTTCCAATGACTAGAACATTTTATAAGACGCAAAACATTCAGATACAGGGAATGAAATAGGTTTCTTTGAACATGGCATAAAATAGTTACTTTCTTGTTGGGCTGCAATCATTGAAAACGATAGTGATTCATATAAACATAATTTACATTTGTTTTTCTATCCTTTCTGATAAAACACAATTACTTTCCAAACAACCTATATATATATATATATATATATATATATATATATATAT
>NC_068998.1:40589986-40594010 GCF_001194135.2 Octopus bimaculoides
GTGACACCTTCAAAATATATATATATTACTTGTGACACCTTCAAAATATATATATATTACTCGTGACATCTTCAAACATTTAAAAACCAACTATTATAACAGAAAAACAAAAATAAAAAGGAGGGAAAAATAAGAGCAAAAAATTATTTTTAATAAGCTTCACTGTGAAATGTAAACAAATATTTATGTCACAATGAGAAGGAAAATAATATACCAAATACAAACCAGGATTCATGTTCAAATGACCAATCAAATTTGATTAACTGTACATATTGGCAACTTGGTAAATTAATTAATTTCAGATGGGTTGGGTAAGAAATGGGTTAGTTTTGAGGATACTTCTGAAGCTGTCACAAGAGAAGTTGTTCAGCTTACAGATCAGCATGACTTAGAAGTCACTACTGAAGAAGTGTATGAGCCGATTGCAGTTTATTCATAACCTACTCTGAAAGAAACTTTGACATATACGAAGGAAAAATAAGATGAAGAGAAATCCACTAACTTTAAGTTTTTGATGGTGAAAAAAATTGAATGAAATTTTTTCATGCCTAGAACAATTCTTAAATAATTTGGAAGAATATTAAATAATTTGGCAAAATAATCATCCAACATGATTTATATTTGTTAATCTAAAAATATGTTGGTGTACCTACCATTTTTAAATTGTAAACCTGGCTGTGAAATGCAAACAATTTGTAAACAATATTTTTGGGGGGGGGGCCTATGCCAAAATGTAAACAAATATTTGCATTTTCCAGAAAGGCTTGTAATTTTAAAATTGTTGGCATACATACATTAAATTTCAGATTATCTAATTGACTGATTTACATTCTATTATGCATTGTAACTGTGTGGTAAGAAGCTTACTTCTCAAACACATGGTTCTGGGTTCAGCCCCACTGCATTGCACATTGGGACAACCAAAGCCTTATTAGTGGATTTGGCAGACAGAAACTGAAAGAAGCCTGTCATGTCTGTGTGTGTGTGGCTGTGTTTACATCCCTGTAACTTAGTGGTTCGGCAGAAGACACCAATAGTATAAGTACTAAGCTTCAAAAAATAAGAAATCCTAGGGTTGATCTGTATGACTAAAACCCTTCAAAGTAGTGCCCCCACATGGCTGCAGTCAAATGACTGAAAAAAGGTAAAAGATATATATATATATATATTTTATGTGCATACATTTATAAATAAATAAATAAATAATATCTTTCAATTACACATCTATAGGTAGTTTCTTCATCATTGTAAATGAGCCACTGAAATGCTAGCAGAATAAATTTGGTTTGTAATATATGGATTCATAGAATCATGTGGATATCACAGCAAGCTCCTCCAGTGGACCAGCTAGCAAACTACATAATAATCCCATACAGAGGAGTATAATGCATAATTCTATGCTGCTGAAATCCAGGAGATATGATCAATGAAATTATTTCATGGGAAGTATATAAACCGTAAAAACTCAGTGGGTATGAGAGATAAATATATTTATTAAGCACTTGTCATTCTTAAGATTACAGCCATTTCACAGCCTTTATCTTGTAATAAAATTTCAGTGTATAATAAATTATTTTACATGTCTGCACTAATATGCATGTACAATACAATTGTATATTTACAAATCAATGCAGATAAAAAAAAAGCCAGCTCATCAGATCACCAGAACATTATGGTTACACCAATGATTTGACTCTTATTATACATACAGTACAACCTCACAAGTTCTGCCCTAATCACTCACCCAGTCTTCTTTTCTATGAATGTGGACCCTCTGGAATTCCCTCTTAGCTCATACCTTTCCTGTACGTGATGAAATGCAAAGATTCATGAGAAACATTAGTGGCATCAATGTCACTCGTCTAAGAGGGTCTGTGAAAGCCATAGGCATTGCCCTTTCATCCAGACCTAGCAAGTAATACAAAAATCTCCACTCAACAACCCACTTGCCTTTAAATTCTCATCTACCACCTTTAGTCATGTCTTCCTTGGTTTCCTCTTTTCTCTACTTCCTTCAACATTCATTTCCATCTTTCCTCTCAGTCATTTTCATCCTTCCTCTGCATATGATCCAGCCACTTCATCCTATTTCTCTTCACATCTATCTCTGACTCTATTCCCACCATCCTCTCTAATCCATTATTCACAAAGAACCATGTATGTATGTGTGAAGACACATGGCTCAGTGGTTAGAGCATCAGGCTCACAATCATGAAGTAGTGAGTTCAATTCCTAATCCAGGCTGTGTATTGTGTTCTTGAGCAAGACACTTTATTTCACATTGCTCCAGTTCACTCATCTGCAAAAATGAGTTGCGATGTCACTGGTGCCAAGTTGTATCAACCTTTCCCTTTCCTTTGGATAACATTGGTGGTGTGGAGAGAGGAGGCTGGTATGCATGGGCGACTGCTGGTCTTACATAAACAACCTTGCCCGGACTTGTGCCTTGGAAGGGAAATTTCTAGGTGCAATCTTATGGTCATTTATGACCAAAGGAGGTCTTTACCTTTACCCTTTTATGTATGTATGTACTTTATTAATAGTTTGACTCAGCTGCATAAGCCTTAAAGTTTTGTGGTCTTGTAGGATTAGCACATCTCATCAGATATGAAGAGAACATACTTTATGTCATATGGAGCTGAATCAAACTATTAAAAAATATAGTAATTCCTGCCAAATTTATTGAGTGCCACTTTTATTTGTCTACTTGCTCACTCACTTGTGTGTGTGTGTGTGTGTAAGCATACATACATACATAAAAGAGAATGTGTACAAGGAAAGGGCAATGGTGGGAACAGATAAGTTTAAAGTGAAGATTGGAATTCACTATTGCCTGTAGTTGCGATGATGGTACTGGTTTAAAGTACAGAGTGGAGTTTACCATGACAGCTACTGTATGCAGACGACCTGGTGTTAATAATAGAAAGTATAGTTGAATTGAGGGAGAAGATGAATAGGTACAAGAAAGACAACAATGATGTTCTGTTTAAAAAAAAAAAAAGCAGGAAAACACCCATGTGCAGTATGCAGAAAGGGTATTGGTATGAACTCTGTTGAGTGTACAATATATGCATATACACCGGGTAGATTCAGTGAAAATACGATGGTGTGAAAAGGTTGTTAAGTAATATGGCAGTATATTACATTTAAGCTTAAAATGTGTATGGAAGTAGCCACAGGTAAAGGGCATTTTCAGATGGATCTTGGAAATGAGATGAAAATGACAGGTATGAAAGAATATTGTTACCTGGAAGGTATGTGACAGCATTGAAGCAAGATTGATGATGTTACTATATGACCTCACCAATTACGTAATAGGTGTTGGTATGGGTGGGTGGTTAAGAAGTTAGTCTCAACCACATGGTTTAGGTTCAATCCTATCATGTTGCACCTTGGGAAAATGTCTTTGTGTTATGGAACAAACCCAGAACCACATGGTACCAAACCAAATTTCTTAACTGTATAGTTATGCATGCAACCATGATAATCAACGTTTTAATATTTCCAAAAATTAGCACCCTTTTCTTTGACAGTTGTCAAAAATCGCCGCTAGGCTTTTGATATTTTCCTCCAACTAAGAGATAAATTTCAATTAACTGAGAATATTTTTGCATATGTATCCACTCAGTATGTCATTCCTTAATTTTATTACATCATGTGCGTGAGTGTACATAATTAACATTACAATAGCTTGCACATGACTTTTGCATTCATGTGAAAACTGCTAAGATTTTAGTGTGTGTGAGTGTATGTATATATATATATATACATACAAGTGGGTGTATATGTATATACATACATGTATACACACACATACAATGTCAATTATATCAATAATTACCAATGGTATAAATAAACATAGACATATTGTTTTTATATCAATTATGTCTTCTTTGTTAGTGACAACATCTGTTTTTTACCAGTAGATGTAACTTAGTATTTGCGTGTGTATATATATATGTATGTGTGTGTGTATTAATGTAAATATGTATATATATATATATATATATATATATATATATAT